>NW_015090781.1:7887258-7930383 GCF_001431845.1 Calidris pugnax
ACCTCCTTCCTCACCTCTTTTACCTTATGAGACTTTTAATTGGGAAGCTGTTAATGTTTGAGAAACAGCCGCTATAGCAGGGGGAGGTAAGTGGTTTCAGAAGCTTTCTTGATTTCTGCAAAATAGGAAATGGCTGGATCTTTCTTCAAGACAATGGGGTGTAGGAGGGAGAAAACCTGCAGCCTACCAGGTTTTAGTTGAATTTTATGGTCTTCAAGGATGCAAGATTGTCAGGTTAGAGGCAACCCCTCTGTTAAAATCAAAATTATGGAGTGTGTTCATTCAATGGCATCCATCTCCAGGAATTGACGTAACGGTGGGAAGTACCATAGTCTTCCATGTCCATTCCCCCCATGGCCTTTAAATGAAGGTATGTCTGGAAGGATGGGAGCAGAAACAGAATCACAGAATGGCAGGAGTTGGAAGGGACCTTTGGAGATCATCTAGTCCAACCCCCCTGCCAAAGCAGGCTCACAAAGAGCAGGTTGGACAGAAACGCATCCAGGTGGATTTTGAATATCTCCTGATGGATTTCCTCCACTGCTCCCTGAGCTGGCCAAACACAAGCCCAGCACATCCTGTTGCAGACTGGAGCTGACTTTAACCTGGCTGGAATGGCGGGTGAGTCCAGGTAAGGTCCTGGGCCATACTCCACTTTGTGGCCATGTCTTGTGTGTGATGCCTGGCCGGGCAGCCTGTATGGAGGTGCTGCTCTTCTAGAAGCAGATTAGTAGTGGTCAGCACTTTTCTGAAAACTCCTGTGCCTCAACACAGTACCTCCTCTTTTGTGAGTGAGGATGGTGAAGTTTTACATGCAAATTTTTGTGAAGCTTCTACTTGTTTGATGTTAATGACAGCCTTTTAGTGAAGGTGCAGTGAAGATGTAATCTCTTGGTTATCCCCTGCTGAGCAATACCAAACCCCATAGCTCTCCCTTTTGTTTGTGTAAGCACTCATGAAGTCCATCCCTCTCTCCTCTGTGACTAGCTAGGGACATGTGTCACCCTTCTTGTCCCAATCTTCTACTCAGCGCTCCTTTGTTCTTGGGGTTTACTTAACCCTTGGCCAACAAAACACATTTCCTAGCAAAATCTTAGGGAACAGAGGGAAACTGGCTCTTTCTAAAGAGGCTGGACCTGCCTGGTGTGCCATGGGTCATGGAGTACCACTTCAGGGCTCAGTCTGGGGCTTGCTGCAAGAGGAGAGGGCAGTGGGACTGGTGAGTGCAGAGCTGATGGAAATCAGGCTTCCCCCAGCTGGTTACAGGCTTTGCAGGAGGTTGGCGGGCCCTTACAAAAAATAAGGGAGTTTCACATCTGCTTTTGTTTATCCTTTTTGCTGCAGGCAAGGCTGAAAACTTAATAAATTGCATGAAACCGAAGGAAGCATGAATATAAAAGAGTATTAGATAAATTACAGAAGCCTGCCTACCTGTAACATTTTTTATAACGTAAATGGTACGTGTGTATTATTTCTCTATAAAGTACCCACATGCCCCAGCCTCTCACTGGGCCTCTCTTGTTTAAACATTCCTGCGTTCTTGTTACTTCTCCTCGACTTCCACCTCTGACTCCTCCCAAATTTTAACATCATTCTTCGGTGGCAGGCGTTTAACACACCAGCGCTCTGAAGATGTGATGATGGTTTTTTCGAAGGATATTTATAAAGCGGTTTTAAAGTATTTTGGAGGCTCATCTCTGAAGGAGCAGATGAAAGAAAAATCCTTGTAATGCTGGTAGCATATGCACACTGTACAAAGAATGTCTCAAATACTTTCCTTAATATCTGCCTGTATTTGCTCTAATGTTCTCACCGTTTTTTCAGCCCAGCTCTCCTGGCAGGGGTAGGGATGAAAGGGGAATTGCGAGAGAGAAACAATAAACTTGTAAAACAGACACCTTAGTAAGAGATACTGTAGCTTCAAATAAGCTTGCAGCTCCTTTGTGAAAGAATTGGCATTGCACATTAACCTTAATATAAGTGTAATATGGCATGTATCTGAAGGCAGAATCGAAGAATATGAATTTCTGCAGCTAATGGTTTTTGAATAAATTCAATACAATTGTCTGGCAGTTATTAGCAGAATGTGTGAATCGGGGGCTATGCAACACTGTATACTTTGAAGACCTTGAACTATTTCTACCAGTTAAGAGCTGTTAGATAGAATCCACTGAAAATTAGCTTCATTCAGTTATCATACAATATAGTGAGCTGTTCTGGCAAAAAGCATTCTCCGCTAGCATTGAGGCAAAGTAAATTCTTCTGTTCTGTCCTGAATTGCAGATAGTATCTGACTGAGGTCAGATAACTTGGCTTCTGTGCGTGCACATGCGTATGTGCCACCCATACATATGTGTAAGGAGATCTATGTCTAGATGTAAATATTGCCATATAATTTGCGTTGCTCTCGTGCCCGGTGTGGGCAGGTCACAGCCACCCAGGCTCTCACCAGTCGCTGACTGACCCTGGACAAGTTTGTGTTCCCTGCTCCAAAACATTAGTAACGCTGCGTTAGATGGGACTTAATTTGGGCTTTGTACAAAAATAACCAGTGCCTGTATTATGCAGAATGTCAAGCTGAATATTTGTGATGGCTTTTCCTCGCTTTATTGTGAATCCTGTGGTTCTGATGGGAGGAGAGAGCGAGAGAGGGAGGATGAGAAGGAATACAAAGGGCCAGCAGAGTTTGGCCTCTTGCACACTGAACGTCACAGTTCAGTGCAAACCAATGCAGAATTACGTTGCTCACTCTGGTATGGCATCGGGGCTAATTTGTCTTGCTAATTACACTGGGTGTATAAGTATGCCGATGCCATTAACAGCATCTGTGACCCAGGCTGGTAGCCCTACCTGAGTTTTATGGTGCCTCCTGAGCGTCTGAGCTTTCCTGGAGCTGGTGACTCAGTAAGACCGGCAAAGTGTAAAGGTCTCTGTAGACTAGGGCAGTAGCATGCTGTCAGTGTACTTACATGGGCAATACACACTGTAGATGATTATTTTTAGAGAAGATAGGTGAGTTGCTTGTCAATGACTGCTAATACCAAGCCTGTGTAAGACAACTTGTTAACTGTCTTGATTCCTTATGGTCAACAGAGAGCACGCAGGTCTTCGTAGGGGCTTTCGAGGCTGTATTTAGCAAAGATGTTCTCATGGATAAAATGTGAGAAGTGGTGATTTAAGTTAGCACCTCTGGGAGCAGGGCTGAGGGGATGGGAGAGCAACTGGTACCTGTGGAGGGGTAGAGACATGAAGGGTTTTCCAGTTTATACTGAGAATTGAAGCATAGAGAACTGGAGGGGAACACACTGCCTTCAGACGTGATTGATCTTTCTAATGTGCAAGGAACAGGGTGAGACTGGACGAAATAAAGCATGGAGTTCTTAGGTAACTCCTGAAACTAAGGAAGCCAAGAAACTGAATTGGTAAGCTGTTGAAATGGGTGGCTTCAGGCTCCACCGAGTGCTTCCATATCTTATTCCTTTCTTTATCCTCCATATCCACCCCAAATACTGTTTGGAGTATCATCATTGCTCCTGTGAAAACAGACACCATATACTGAAGAAAAAGCAGTCAACTCGAGTTTGTTGGCAGGGGTGGTGGGAATGCAAATGTCAGTGTATGATTTGAAAAATCTGGTACTCTCGAAGGGGAGGGGGTTTCCACCACAAAACCAGCTCATCCATTTTCCAATAGGGTCTGTAGACAATAGATCCCACAGCCCCACGTGGTCTCTGGCATAGTACAAGATTTCATAGTTGTGGTCACTTGTAATTTGCCGTGCAGACTCCTAGAGGTTTGGTGCCTGCCTTGAAGTGTTTAAAATGGAACTACTCATCTCTGGTAAAACCATTCCAGTAAACGTAGTCCCAGTGTTTTGCAGGATGGGAACCTCCATCAGTGGCTGGTGTCCCTGGTGTTTTTAGCTGCAGAAGGCACTGTCACTAGGGCATCATCAGTACTAAACCCCTACATGTAGTTGCTTTACCCCCAAGTCTTTTCACAGCGTGTGTGAGTTTCAGTATAAAAATCTAGGATGGATTCCCTGAAGGAACTGGAATTTCTGGGTGTTGCACAGTCCTTATTAGGAAATTGGAAAGATACGCTGATGAGTGTGCCTGTTTAAAATCAGATAGTACAAGAGTTCCCACAAGAGTTCCCACCATTATTCTCCTTCTGGAAGGATTGTTTGTTAACTAAGTTGGTGTTTCAAATTAGAATGAAAATGGAAAATAACAAGTTAGCAAATGGTTTTCTATAAGTTTGGCTATTTACAGCATTTAGAAAAATGATAACTGGGTAACTCCTCTTTGAACCAGTACCAATGTATCTGTAGGTACTGGGATCAGTACTTCTACTTTCCCGCTCTTTCAGTAAATCTGAATTTAACTCTTTTCTGCACATGTCCTAGCAGCTTTAAATTTATTTCAATTTTTTTTTTTTCTCAGTATAGCTCTCTGTAAAATTACAGTCTAGTTTTGTTATCAAGATAATGTAGCAATAACAGCCCCATATCATGCCACTTGCACGTGGCACCTCACCATTTTGGGTCAGTGAGAAGTCCTGCCAGCATGAGTATGGGCCACTCACACTCATGCTGTAGCTGAGAACCTTAAATAACTTCTGTTAATATGAAAGCACTAAGATTTATGAAAATGCTGGTTGGGACTAAATGTTTTAATGTCCAAAATTAGAGTATGCTGTAATTGGTCTGACACAACTGTAACAGAACAAAAGCTCTTGCATGGGCAATAAGTCTTGTTAAATTTCTAACAAAGTTCTTAAACTAACTTTGGGGGTTTTGTATCATTAGTTGTGAAATTCTGGAATAATGGTTAAATGGCCAGGGAGTACGAGTCCCATTTTGTGGCCCGTGGTAATTATCATCTTACTCTTGTTCCTGTTGTAAGCCTGTGTGAGATATTAACTTTCTGGTGGATCTGATATTTTCACGTCCTTCACGACTGTGGGCTGTGGGATCTCTGCTGGGCTGTCAGTTTGCCGCTTTATTGCAAACCAGTCAACAGCATGGAAAATGGAGATTATCTACCTTAGCTGAGGGGTCGTGGGCAATGTTATCTTCAGTCTCCATTTGCTGTGCCCTAATAGGCAGACCTCCTTGAAGCGTGGCCTACTGAGCTTTGGAAAGCATCTCAGATGGAAATGCCAGGCAGTTGTTTTGCCCTTGTTAGCAGCTTTTATCCGGAAGCTTTAATAACATCACTGCAAAGTGGTGTTTAACAACTGGCTTCTTTGACAACCATGGCTCTATTGGTAACGAGGGAGTTTATCTTACGAAAGTGCTGCAAAGAAATCAAGGAAAGGGGGGCCATGGGTAAATTGCTTTAATACAACTTTTGTTTAATAGAGGGCTGAGTTTGTGCAATGGATGAATTAGCAGATGAGATACCCCCTTACTCCTCCGGTAACTCTTTGGAGGAGGTCTTGACTCTGTCTATCCAAAAAAGAGTCCATTCTCCTTTCTATAAGTTTTGCACGCTAATGATAAAGATGAGTAAACAAAAATACCCATCCAGCTGCAAGCTTTCTAACGCAGCCATTAGGTTTCAGGCTAGCAAATGTTGGAGAGAAAAAAGTGCTCTCCAGCAATTGTAATTAAGGGAAGAGCACCAAATACCTGTAGCAATATGTCAGTATTTTGAAATAATGTTGCATCATGTTTTACCTGAAACTTCATTAATGATAGCATAGATGGCCTCTTTATCTTGCCAGCATCTGCCCTATTACTGGTTGAGACGAAGGGCCAGGCATATGGAGTAATTCTGTTGAAATAGTTGTTTTTGTGTTTTATGCAACTGACAACCAAATCTGGCCTCTGGAATTTACAATCAAATCAACCAACTAAATTAGCTTTGAGCTCGCTGTGGGGTTTGTTCTCCTGTAACGCAACAAAGGGGAGCTGCTAAAGGCAGCCTACAGTAAAACCCCCTTATGTTCAGGAGGGAGTATCCATCAACACTGAAACATCTCTTGTGCTCTAGTTCAGAGTCACGTTTCATCTCTCTTTGTTGCTCAGCATTGGAGGGAACTGAGACTCCAGGCTAGGGGCCTCCAACTTGTCATCTGTTGACTTGTGACCGTCGGTGGCCTGTTCCTAAGCAGGTTGTAATATGGGAGGTAAAGATAACTAAGGAAAAGTCTATTGTTGGTGGACTGACCTTCTCCCTCTAGGACCTCCGCCTTCCATCAGAAAATGGAAAAAGGTTAATAATGGCTGCTCTGTGTCCATATTGCCTGTTCAAGGAGCAGCATTTGAATGCTGGGATTGATGCCTCGCTCAAATTCAGTTGTCATGCGGATGTTTTGGGTGGCCAGATATCCACCAAATATCTGCCTCTCCCACACAGAGAAGGGGAGTGCCAAGGCAGATGATGCTACACCTCAGGGTGGTGACAATGTGTGCTGTTTTATCTACCAATGCCTTACAGCTTCCAGAGTTTTGAAAGAAACCAGGGGGAGCTGGTAGGTCCTGGAAAAAGCTGAGTGAGCATGGAAACGCAATTTTACAATTTCCAGAAAATAAAGAGTGCTGAAGTCCACCGAGAGGCTTCAGGTTGGTGGCAGAACCCACTGGGTTTTGCCCAGTCCTGTCTGTTGTGTGGTACCGGCTGGGGAGACCTTTCTTGGTGGCATTGGAGTTGTTGATTCCAGTCCACTGTTTCTTGGTCATATGCTTGGAGCTGGTCCCTAACCAGTGATGTTGCACCACTTCACCACCTGAGTCATGGATGTGTTTAATGCGAATTCTGTAGGTGGTAGGTGGCCCATTGTTTAAAGAAACAGTTTCCTCCCTCACACAGCCACCTGAAACAAGCTCATGTAAGACTTGGTTTTATCAGCCCTCAGCTTTTCTGTTGTTAGCCAGTGTTGTGTTCTTGCTAGGTGTTTCAGTAAGTTTTTCAGAAGAACTTGATCTGTGCAGGTTGTGTGTCCAGGCTGGGACAAAAGAAAACTTCCCCTTTTCTGCACAGCCTGTCCATGAAAGAAATGAGTGGAGAAAAATAAAAGACCGATGAGCAGTACTGGGTCTGCCTCCCTGGCGAGCTGAGTGGGCACAAGGGAAGAAGGAAAATGCATTGCATTGAGCAAAATATGCCTTTTGCCTTTGGTTGTGATTAGAATATAAAAAGGTTCATATGTTGTGTTTTGCTCATGGATTTCTGTGCACCTACAGTCTACGTCAAACTTGTGTTTGTTTGTCCCCTGTCATCGCACACAAGCGCTCAGAAGTGTGAAATCTTCTCTTTTCTCCTCCTGAAGGGATATTCATTTTAGTCCATGCTAGCAGCCCTCCTTCCCTTTCTAACAGCCATTTCTGCTATCTGCTGGTGAGGCTCTTGTTGCCTTTGCAACAGCCCCTTCCACCTCTGTCCCGGTGCTTCCATCCCTCCTGTGCTGTCCTCACTTGGAGCTGTGGGGAGATACTCTAGACTGGGCCAAACAATTCTTCTTCTCCCCTCTCCCTCAACCTATTTCGTCTACGTCATATTCTTAAGATGTTTAGGGTTTTTTTTTTTCGCCATTTTAAAATATATAATTTAAAACACTTCCAATTTAGGAAATTTTAATTGAAGTATCTCTTAAGCTTTCATTCTTACTTGTTTTTGGTCACTGCTGTTTCTTGGGTTACCTCTGCGGAGTGTTGCTTGTAGTCCTCTTGTCTGCCCATCCTCGTCTGGGTGTTCATGACTCCTTTTGGTGCTCTGTCTTAATTACGTAGTGCTCACGGTCAAGGGAAGATGACACGAGCTGTGTGTTGTTCACAAGCCCTTAGCTTGCCTCTTGAACCTTTACTGCCTTTGGAGCATGGAGACCAGCAGTCCAGGGCTGTGTAGCTGCAGAGGAGGTAAAGCCATTCGCAGGATTCCACGTTGGCTTCCTGGAGGCAGCAGTGAAAGCTTAGATTTACATCACTTCTGTGATGGCATAATCATTAGAGGAGGCGGGCTGTACATCTCATCCTGTTTCTAGTGTGACATAAGTGACAGCGTTGAAGTTTGCTGTTTTTCTCAAGCAAACACACGATGTGTGTGCTGGACTGTCCCCAGGCACCCAGAACGTTGCCTTGTCTGAGTAGGTGATGGCATTATGGACTCTGATTGTGACCTGACAGCCTTCAGAGAGGGACAGGAAAAAACAGGGTCTCTAGAGTAATTGGTATGGGCTGTCCTGAAGCTGTCCCTGTCAGGCACTGTCTCTCTCTGAAGAGGGACATAGGTTAGTATTTATAAGCCTGCAGTTTCTTGATCAGACTGAAGCCTTTGTAGTTTTCTAGGAGTCCAGGCTTGAAATCCCAACGTATGTGTTCTTCTAACGCTTACCTTGTAACAGCAAGAAAAGTAGCTGGAGATGTGTTTGTGATTTACAAATGTGCTTTTGGAATTTCAGGATAATGCTACCAACCATAACAGGCAAAATAATTTGCCCACACTGTACTCCATTAAATATACAGATACTCTGTTTTATCAAGACCAGCTATTTCCATTGGTGCCAAGTGCTCACGTTGCACCTATGCGAGCAGGTGTGGTAGAGGGTCAGGTGGAGATATTGTAAATATGATGTAATTTCACTGCCAGTAACGCTCTCAGGGTGCTGGAGTGTGATGGCCTCAGACATTGTTGTGCCCTGTCTTGTCACCTCGCTGTTTTGTGAAACTTCTGCATGGGTTCAGAAATGGTTTTCCTTTTTCCTGTAGCTGGTCGTATGACAGTCCCTTCTCTGCTTTGGTGTCTGCTAGCACCAAAGTACCCCCATCCAATAAACAATAAACTCCTCCCCCCTGGTTCAAATGGGTAATTTAGATTATTCCAAACGCTATGTGCTAAGGGGTATTCAACAAATACATATGCTGCTTTATTCCCTCTGATGTCCCTAATGTTTTTGAGATCTTCCTGCATCGTTATTCTCTCCTACTAAATAGAAGGAGCGATTTCCTTTTTAATTTTGGCTCTAAACCCCATTCAGATAATGATATTTCCAGGCTATCCGAGCACCAAGCTTTGGGATACCCATGCGGTAGGCTGTACAATGCCTAACATATGCTTAGCTTGTGCATTTTAGCCATATGACAGTGTTCTTCGCCAAGTCAATTTTCTGTTCATTTTTTTAATTACCATTCTGTGAGACACTGTTTCATGTGTTGTACTAAATTTCCAAGTGTCTGGTCTCTGTTACAGTGCTGTTCTCATCTGTTAAATAGGCAATTTCTTTGGGTAACAACACCAGAAATGAAATGATTCGAGTTTGGCTAAGGCAGCAGGATTCTTGACAGCGGTGCGCCTTGGTTTGGCCCATATCTCTGGAAGGGTGAATGAAACTACTTACACATCGCACTTCATTTACAGTGCTAGTGGTCTTGTGTGGAGTGGTAGGGGGGAAGAGGGAGTGCCCTCGCAAGGCACAGGAAAATGAATGCGTTGTCTCTACTGCAACCCACAGGCAGAGACAGTGGCTGCAGTCTGCTCGCACCCTTCGCAAAGAGCTTGGGCTGCCTCGCTGCAGCCCCCTCGCCCTTCTGCTGAGGGTTTCTACCACGCTGCCATGGCTGGGGAGATGTGAGGTGGGTCAGCGTGCCCAGCCTGTATTGGAAATGGCAATTTTTACATCGGCCAACCACGCTGGCTGAACCTTTGTAGGCTCTTCCCTCCTTTCTCCTGGATCACAGTTGAAGCCCCAACCTCCTTGCCCTGGTACGATGCCATGCCAATGAGTGCAAGCTTGGTACTTTCACAGGAGCATGAACTTTTCTTTACATTTTCTATTTTTTTCCTGCCCCAACTTGGTCCATGTCATTCTGGATGTATGAATTCAGTTCCTCTGAGGAAACCCTCCCAGAGCAGTGGCCATCAGGGCTACAGTACTGGCTCTTCAGTGACTTCATTCCCATGTGCTGCCAATAGGAGTTTATATTATTCACTATAAAGTTACTTCTGTAATTTAAACGCTAGACTTTCCTCTCCTGTTTATTAAACATCGTGAACAGCTGTGGGATACGCTTCTGCTTTCTGCTAACCAGTGTCAGCGTTGTTTTGGCTTCTCCTGTTTTTCCCTGTGGAGTTCATTTTGGCAAAATTTTGGGTGGCAAAGTAGGGAGGCTCTTGGCTAAAGGAATGTCAGGAGACACTTGAGTGCCTCCTTGGCGGTAACAAACTGGTGGAGATAATTTTGACACCCGAGTAGGTTTTATTGTCATAACTTCACTTAATTTTCCTTTCTTTTGGTAAGAAAATGTCCATCTTCCTTTAGGAAACGTTGAGATTTTTTTCCCATGCAGTTTATTTTTTGCATTACTCCTTTCAGGGAAGTTTTATGGTGTACCTCTCCACTGTTTCTGTTGTCTTTCCTGCTCTTTCTCAAAAACTGTTCTTAAAAATGCAAGGGAAAAACCTCAGCCCCCTCCTTCCTACTCCTTTAAGTAATCATTTTGTGTGTTGCACAATGTTTTTAATTAAACCCCCTATTTATATGATTTTTATAATAGCCGTGGGTTCTCCCCACTCTGGGTGCGCTAATCTGGCGTGGTTGTAAATTACAGCGCTTGCACATTAAAATAAATTGCAGTGACACAGGGCCTTGGCAGCACTGCTGGTGGCTCTCCTGAGCCCACTGGGATCTTCGTTGTGTGTTGAAAACATCTCTGCTATTTGCTGGGTTTCTAGGATATCTGGAGGGATTGCTCCGGTAGTTCATGTGGGAGAAGTTTTCTTAACGGGGTTTTGGAAGAGGGAGAACAGGAGGGCAGTAATTATTCTGTAATGTTTGGTTATCCTTATGCAAATGTCTTTGGGAAGCAGGGGGGGAAGAAGGTGGTGTTGGTGTTGGAGGAGATGGACCTTGCTGGTTTTTACGTTGAGTAGCAGCTGCCTCTTGGAGAATGGAGGAGGATGGGGTGCCATCAAAAAAAAGAGGAGAGCAAGCTGGGGTGCCCAGACCAGGCAAGCTGCAGTTAGGGCTGTAGTTCAGCTGGGTGCTGAAACCACATTTCTGATGCAAGAGGTAAGATCCATGGGACCGTTCACATGCTTAAATAGCTCCCTGAATTTGGATGTAAATACCACCCTTGGAGAAGCCCTGCAGGCTGAAAATGCAACCTATAAAGTAGTGTCAGATCGGGGCATCTGACACTTCCTTCCCCTCTCCCCGTGCCGTGTAGTATTACACCTACTTAAAAAAGGCATCTTCAGAAGCTTAGTGGTTCGCAAAGGGTATTAATCAAAAAAAATTACTACAACTGCATGAATATAATGATATAAAGGCTAATAGTTTCTCATGCTGGGAGGGTTTGGAGTGCTCAGTGTAATATGCACAAACAGTATTTTACTAGCCTGATCCTTGCAGTGAAGGCCGGTTCTACGTGATTTTATGAAAAAGATCATCTAAAGTCATTACATTTGCAGATTTTCCCCACCACCTGTTTTCATGTCTGTAAATATGTAAGACAGGACGCTCATTCTTTGTTCTGAAGGCACGTTAAGATCAATGCCCTTGAGCATGCACCCTCTTCTGACTGTCTAAAAATTTGTTAAAGGTATAGATCTTGATTACATTCTCTTAATCCAAGCCTTTTCTTTTAACCCAGCTCTTAAAAGGAAGCGTACATGACAGTACATCACACAATATCTCAGCCCTTTCCTGACATTTCTGTGGAAGTAAATGAAAGGTGTAAATTAAAAAAAGCAAGTGTTTGTGTCTCACTTTAACCTTCTGTTATGTTAAATGGCTTTATTGAAGAGTGCCGGCAGTGTTCTTAAAAACTTGGGAAAATCCACTGTGAGCAATGCAATTAGTTGCCTTGGGAGCTGAGTATGGAGTTCATGATGTTTGATGTGAAAATTACACGGACACATCTAATTGGGTGTATTTGCACCACACAGGATACCGCATAAAGAGGTGAACTCTTTTCCCCCATTCCTTGCTTGTTTTCTTCTTCAGTTGAAGTGTTTACCTTGAACTCTTCCCAGTCGAGATACTATTTATCTAGGCACATGGCTCCATCAATGGGTTCCCCTGCACAGGTTTTGGAGAGCTGGGGGGAAGAGGGGCAGGGATGGCACTATGAGCCTGGAAGGATGAGGGAAGATGAACTTCAAGCTACCTCATGCTTCCCATTATCATTCCTTAGTTGTGACTTGCAGTGCCTATCCCAGCCCTAGAGCTCTACTCTTTCTGCAGGAGTCAATGGCTAATTTAGAGAGTCCCCGACACCGCAGGATCCATTACTCATAATTTGTTTTAGTGGTTAAGTTTTGCAACATAAACATATGAGGTTGTTTTCTGCTGTCACAGTGGTCTCCAGTGTTCATCATTCTCCAAGCCTTTTCTGATTTCTTGCTTTAATGTTTCTCGTTAGTGGTCCTCAAAATTAAAGAAAAATGTTCTGTAAATTAGCAGCTGATACCAGCTTGCGTTGTGAATAATGTCTTAGGGTATCATCCCCTACACAAGAGATCTGATAGCAAAACCCAGAAACCCAGCGCTCTTTTCCCAGTATTAAACCTTGTATCATCTATTTGTGCATGTGGACGTATCTTGTCTTCTACCTCTTTCCCCCTTTAAACCTCCAGAAACTTGAATTATTATGTGTTGATCTTTAAACAATTTGGTTTCATTTTTCTTTGCTTGCAAATAAGACTTGCCTGATGAATGCAGCTAAACTGTGAGCGCATTTTAAGTATTCCATGTTTTTGAACAGTACTAAAGACTAAAAGTAAAACATTTTCCAGTAATTTGGTACTCTCTTCAGTGCAGTTATTCAATTATTAGACCACAAAGGCATTCTGCAGTTTGAAGTTATTAAGAAATATATTAGCAGAAAATACTCTATTATCATCTAATGCTAATAATCGGCTGGTAGGAATTAGAAGAGAAGATGTGTAATTGGAATTCTTGTGGCTAATAAGATGTGAATTATAAAGACGTTTCCAGGAGAGAAATCTAGGTACTATTATAAGAAACTGCTATTTGCATTTTAAAACATTAGTAGGCACAGCGATGAGATCAGATTGATTTGCTTAAAATACCAACGAGGCACAATAATGGGGATTACTGAATAGCACTTTGATCCTGGAGCAACATCACTGTCTTGCACCCTTCTTTCATTATTTGCCGTTCTGCTGTGGGATGCCTTTTCCTGACCTCTGCTGTAACTTGTTTTTATTGGTGTAGCAGGGAAATACGTACTGAAAGGATAATTCAGGCCACTGGTTTTCTCATGGGTACCCTTCTCCTGGCGGTGGCTGATGTGACATACCAGAGAAGTGTGTACAGTCCCCTTTCTACCAAGGGGATAGATATCACGAGGGTTTAAGGACATGGATAACTTCTTAAGTGCAAGTTTTTGCAGATAAGAAGCCAATTGTGTCTGTCTGTCTGTATGTGTGTCTGTGTGGGCTGCCACCCATGGGGACCGTCTTTTCCTGAGTCACTTACACCCTAAAATTGTGGCCTTTGGTGGCCTTTTTACTGCTGGATTCTGTAACTGTAAGTGTCGTTAATGGTTGTAAAATTATTCACACACAAGTTTTTTGTCATTGACCCCTGCATCAGTGAATTCCACGGGTTGATTGCTTGCCATTTCCAGTAAGGGGAGGGAAAGATATGGGTTTGTCCTCCTTGCAGGCCACCTCCCTGTTTCTAGCCTAAATTTGACCTTTAGAAACCCAGTCATACTCAAACTTGATAAATGCAATTTTCTCCTGGAAGCTGAGAGTCTTCAAATGAGGCCAAATGTGGAAGGCTGTGAGAGGGTAACACGTAATGAGGCAGTCTTGCTTTCCTCACACACACTGGCTCTGGAAAACTCAGGAACATTCTTCTAAATTCTTAAATTGGTTTTAATCTGTTGCTCTTGGCAGGGACTGGTGCCTTTGGGTTGGGGAGTTTGCTAGAGAGAGCAGGCGATATTAGAAGTGGTTTCTTTGAGTGTTATGGGCTCCCTGTAGAGATGGTTGCAAGTTCACTGTGTGAGGAACCACATGGACACAGCATATTAATGCAGGAGAAGTGAAGGTAGGACCCAGGTAAGGTTTAGTGACTTGCAGAGAAGGATGATGGCAAGACCCAAATGAAGAGCATTGCCCAGGTAGGGGTGGAGGTAAGGATGTCCTGAGAGCCCGTAGGGAGCTTGCCAGGTCTCTCCTGTGTGCCCACAGCAGATGCTTTAAAATGCTGGAGACTGCAACACAGCTGCTCTGGCAAAAAAAGTGAAGTCAAGTGAGAAGACAGGAGATGAGCAGAGGAGCAACCTCCATATTTGTGCCATTTGCAAGGTTTTATGAAACTTAGTAATGTCTTGAGAACCCAGTTAAATTCCCAGGCAAGCAAGCAGAGATTAATTTTTCTGCAATTGAAAGTGTATATCTTGATTATCACCTTTTACTTAATTATCAGATAGTTAATTTCAGTTGCATAGCTGGCTCAGATGCTAGGAAGCAAGCTAACCAGAGGATGCTGTAGATTTACAAGGATTTAAACTAGCCCAGCCATTGGTGCTGTTGGAAGAGCTCTTGCCTTCTGCCGTGTGTGTGGGCATACATGAACCAAATTGGAAAACTGGGCTGTTAAAACATTTTTTTTCCTTCCTGCCCCCTGCCCCTTCAGTTAGTTCGAACCCCACATCAGCTCATTGACTCTCCAGGTCACCATACGACAGATCAGATTTTGCTAATGTAAGCAGGGGGACACAGGGATAAGTGGAAAACATGGGACTAGGATGTTATTGTAGGCTTACAATGACATTAAATGGGAGAAACAATCTAGCTTTTTTTTTCCTTTGTCATGGTATATAATGTTTATATTTTAAGAGGCTGCAATGTTCACCAGTGTAAGAGGAACTGTACAGTGCTCCCTGCTTTCAAAAGCAGATCCGTTCTAGCCAGGTTTAACAACATTTTTCCAAAGGCACATGAACTTTTAAAAGGAGATGTATCCGAGTCCACTGGACAGTACACTTGGTATTTTTGAAACTGTGGGAAAACTTGTAACTTCTCCCTTCTGCATGAAAAGAAAAAATCTGTGAACCAGACCCTGCTGAAAACTTGTGCAGAAGTGTAGCGAGGGGTTTCAGGTCACTACTCGCGTGCTTAGGAGCCAAAACTGATGGAAGAAGAAGAAGGGGTTGTACTTGTGCATCAAAGGAGAAGGATGAGGACACCCAGTAGAAAACTGGTCTAATGAGAATGGCCATTGTGGGGAGGGCTGTTGTTTCATCAAGACGTGCCAGAATATGTATCTTTGATTCATCACTGTTAGATTTAGTCTTTTTTTTTTTAAAGAAAAGACAGCAGAGCTGTTTTAAACAAATAAGAGTGTCTGCAGAAGGAATAGGAGATTTCTTAAGAAATCTGATGAGTGAACTCCAGTCCCCTTCAGAGCCTTCCCTTGCTGTGTCTTTCTCCCCTGTCTTCCCCTGTTCAGGAGAACAATTTTCTCTCCCCTCCAGCACCCCAGGCTCCAGTGCTTGGGGTGCAGCATTTTGGTTGTCCCCCCACCTCCTCATTGTTTTTTGCTTTGCAATAATTATTCCTTTTAATACATTTTTAATAAACAAGTTCTGTTTGAGGAAATCTTGAAATGCTGCTGCAGACAGCAGACAGAATGCCTAGTCCTAAAACACTTCCTCTTGTCATGTAGATAGTTTTATCAGATAAAAGAAATGCTGCTTTCGGCATTGTGTATTTTGTTGTTGCACATGTGTGCATACACACCCATACGCATCGATGCCCATTCTAGTCAAGACAATGGGAATGTAGCAGTATTGAAATAAAAAACCCCAATAATGTGGCTTTTTTAACCCTTTTTCTGTCTGAAGTTGTATATGCAGATCTCTTTCTGTGCAGCATAATATTCTATTTGAAGTGGAACTTAGCTCTTAGTTAACACTGAAAGTGATAAGTTGTCTAAAGCCCTGTTTAGACAGACAGAGCTTATTTGGCATCTGCATTAAGCTGTTTGACAAAATGTTTCGAATGTAATTAGTTCACATCAAAGGTGCACCACCTTCCGTGGCGGGTAAGATGGATGAGAACTAAAGATACTGAGATCAGCATGACCTGACTGAAGGCCTTGCAATTTAAGGTTTTCCTGCTTATTACATTTTATATTAAAAATAAAAAAAAAAGAACACTAGCACAGGATTTTTCAGATTTCTTTTCTTTAGTAATTTTCAAAGCTCTTCTACTTTCTCAATTGTACAATCTCTTCACTAGTCATGGTCTTCTTGTACCCCCAGAGAACACAGTGGCTTCCAAGAAATACAATATTTTATTTTTTTTAGTGTGGTAAAGTGTACAAAAATATGTTGTATTTAAAGCCTTATTTTAAAGTATGTTTCTGAGTATGTTCATAAAAAAGGAAGCATTTCCATATACTGTTCTCAGGGACATTTTGGATCCATATTTGCCCAATTTACATGTTTCAGTTTGGGGGTTTTTGGCCTTGTGCTGTTGGGTGTGTAAAAACCAGCCTGAGAACTGAAAGCTTAAGCTGAATTCTTCTTCATTCTTGCATCGATATCAGTAAACACCACAACTAGGGTGGCAAAGAGGGAAAATATGAAAATATCTATGTTAAGATGTATTTTTTTCCTTTATAATATCCTCATGTTCCTATTGTTACTTTAGCGCCTTTGTGTATATTTTATTTCTAATACTACTTGGGGCTCCATCTGTATCAACAGTTGATAGCAAAATAACAAGTATTTCCTACTCTACCAGCCAGTAATCAACACTTTTGTTTAATAACGGGGGAATTGGAGAAGGATTGCTTCCTGAGCTTGCTTTCTGTACTTCGGTGGCGATGGTGGTACTGGCAAGAGTTAAATGCCATGAGCGTGTAGGCCAGATTTTCTGAAATAAGAAGTAACACTGGACACCCAACTTGGGAAGCTTGGTCTTTATTTTAAGGTTGGTACTTCAAAGTACTTATTACGGCCATCGTGGTGTGAAGATGCTCCAAATAAGTTGTTAAGTGCACATAATAGGAAACCTATGTGTTGAAAAAGACAGAGTTGTTATGTCAGTTCTTTTTCTGGATCATACTGCTCTTTTAAAAGCATAATGATTCACGGAAGGTGGGAGAAGGCTTTGCCAGAGCTCCATGTAGCATTTGGCATTTTTCCTGAGCAAGAAGTTTCTTTATGTGGTTTACTATGTATAATAAACGCTTAATTAGTATGATTTGGGGACTGATAAGTTAAATGGTGAGGAACAAGTGGTAGCAAAGCTCTATTTAAACTGTTCAAAAGAAAATAAAAGAGAGGATTTCTCTAGTGCTACTGAGAGGTGGTCTTCCCCTCGTTTCTGTAAAATTAGCTTCTTTCTTAGCGTAACTCCAGCTGTATTGATCCTACTGTAGATCATTCATAAAACCAACAGCATTTTGGAAGCATGCAGTATTTGAAATTTAAAATACTTGTTCCATGCAGAGGTGATGGATGTTCAAAATTTGGTATCTTGGGCTCCTTTTGGTCATCTAATCAATGATAAAATGCTTTGGTTTTCTAGTTTCTAATGAGCTTGGAGATGCTGGATTTTAAAATCTCTCCCTAGCTGATGACTAGGTTGTTTTCTTTTGTTGTTTTGTTTTCCAAATCAGAACCTCAAAAACATACGTGAATATATTTCTGGGGTTCTCATTTAAAAAAAGATAAAATAAGTGTAAGTGGCACATTGGGTCTGGGAAAGAAGCTTTTTAAGGCTTCTGAGAGGCTCAGAAACTTTAAGAGTGAATATGGCAATGCAGGTGGGATGGATGAAGTAACCAAGGGCTTGCATCAGCCTCAGCAGGTACATGTTGCTGTGGGCACGCACGCTTTGCCTGGCTCCCTATATGCTTACGGTTATGTCTGCGAGATTATAGATGTATATCCATTTGTATATGAAAGATAATCCCACTAATGCTGAATTGAAGATTAGGTCTATTTGGGTTTTTTCTTTCAAAGCCTCTTTCCACATCCACACACACACACAGTCCTATCTTTGAAATCTTTCCCCAGACTCCTCCTACATAATTTTCTGCAGAAGCTGGGAGCACAAGTAAATGCCCATTTTAATCCCCTTCTTACCAGGTATGTGAGAGAAACAATGGGAGGTTTTATAGCCAGTCCTTTGCCCCTGTGGGTAGGAAATGAGTCATTGCCATGATGAAGAAAAATGAGGGACCTCAGCCATAAATTCAGACTAATCTCCCAATGTCAGTCGCTTGGGCATGGTTAGTGACTCAGCATTATATTTGCAAATGGGGTACTGTGCCCTTGGTGGCCTGTCAGATGTTGAATTGCTCCTCTCCATGTTCAAAGGTCTCTGGGTGAATGGGAGGGATGGGCTTCCTTCCTGGAATGTGGAGCCTGTGCCCGGCCCGATTCCTGGTCCCACCACCTGTGCTCCTGCTCCTGCTCCAACTTGCCATGGAGACCCACCACTGCCAGGGTCACTTCTCAGTGTGAGCAGCAAAGGCACCTCACTGGTTATTCAGTTCTTGGTGACACCCAGCTGATGACACCAAGTGGACATGGCCACTCTCTCCCACTCTTTGGGGACATCCTTCTTCAATTGTTCTTCTTCTCTTCTGCATTTTGCATAAAAGGTTAAAAGAAAAAGTGTTTGCCCGTGTCTAGGGAAGGGAGTTGTTTCAGAGGTTTCCCTCCACCCATATATACATGCATAAAAACAAATAAATACTATACATATACACAGACATATCTGCATATGTGTGTGTGTATATATATATATATGTATATGTATGGCTTTCCATGCTAATGTTCCACAGTCTGGTGAGGATTTGAAAGGCAGCATACCCACCCAGAGCGAGTTGGCATTGAGTCCTGGACAGCATTTCTCTGTACATCAGCTAAAGCCCATAATTCGCCGAGGGAATTATGGTGGTGATTCACCCAGCCCTGTTATTTTTTTTTTGTGTCTGTGAACATTATGAATATCTAGGCTTGAACTCCTATGCACCGGCACCCATTAAGAATTAATGCTGCCTCTTCATTTGCGAACTTTTGCTCCAAACTCGCCAGCCTTAGAGAAGATCTGTGTCTCTGCATGGTTGGACAGGAGCGTTGTGTGACCATAAAGGTTTATGGTGTCTCGGCTCTCGCCTACGGTCAGGGTAGAGGCCCAAAAGAGCAGTGTTGTTCAGGGTCCCTCCTTGGGATTTCCAGAGCCAGCGAGCTAATGCCTTCTAACCCTCTTATAAGTCTAAACATGACTTCTGCTGACAGGGAATGAGCAGCCCATAGCTTTGAGTCTAGTCATCAACAGTTTGTCTGTGCTGCCTGGGAAGGGACTGGGTTTGCCTTAAATTCGCAAGACAATAACATAAGTACTCCTGTCCTTGCCATCTGTAACAAAGCAGAATAAAATATTCAAAACGGAGTTCTGCTTGCCGTGCCGAGGCGAGTCACATGCAGTCAGCTGGTGTGTCTTCTGTTTATTTCCATGCGGAATAAAAAATAGTTTATAAATTGTAACTTCTCCACATTCTGGCTACTAGGTCTAAACACAAGTATGTCAGGCTTTTTCTGCAAATAGCAATCTCCTAGGATGTGAAACATTGTTAATTTATCTTAAATAATTCAATAGAATGTCAATATTCCACAACTCCCTCTACTTAGAGTGACAGGTCTGTTCAAATTAGTAGCCCTGAAGAATAAAGAATATTCAGGACATGCTTTTATCTCGGGAAAGACAGAACTCGGTGCAGCTGCGTAAGTTTTTAAAGTAGCAATGTGAACACCAGCCTGCTACCTGGATGACAAGTAATTCAAGCACAAATGTTGTCGCTTTTAGAAAAGAAACGGTATATACATTTTGTACCCAATTAGTAATCACTGCCAGTCCTCTGTATGTGCATTATATTCTGTATTTTACATATGCATGCAGGATACACAACATAATGTGTGCGGGGATTCTGTGAAAGGCTGTTTCATATTTGCACGTTAATTTATTTTATCAAAACCAAAAGTTTGTTTGTTTTTTTTTAAGACCAATCATGTGATGAGTTGGGACAGTCGGACAACTTGTTGCTCAATGTATTTTCTCTGTGACAAGCTTGAGATCTGTTAATTGGTAAAAATAGCCCTGACACCGTGCTCCGAGCTGCTGGGGAAGAGCTAGCGTTGTTCCCTTTTCCAGGTTACGATCACCATAATTAGAGCAACAATCATAGAAGTTAAAGTGGGGTAAGATTCTCCATTTTCCTTTTCATTATTCTGGCAAAGCAGGATTCCTTGCTGTGGTGTATTTTTATCTGTATTATCAAATCTATTTTTACATTTCTGAAGAAACAGAGGTGAGAGTGTCCAAAACTTCCTTTGGAAAACTACTGCTGAATAAGGATATTTTCTCGATACTTTTAACTTTTTGCTTAAATCTGGCTGTGTCGTCTCCTGTTGCCTGGCGTAACCCCTCTCCATTCAGGTGCTCATATCCTTTCGGTATTTGCAAGGATGAATTGATTAATTTGGGCGCAGGAAGGAGGCAAGGCAGGGCTGCCCTTTGTTTAACCCAGTGGTGCCAGCTAGTCTGGGTCAGAAGCGTGACTAAACTCCAGCTGAGACATTTCTGTGGCTGATCAAGATGTTAGGGCAACACCCAGAAAAATAGCCCGGGCTAGCTTGGCAGTGTTGTCTTAAGACTTAAAGCGCACATGCTGTTCTCATCTCAGACGTGTAACTTGCCCACTCTCCGCTGGGGACTCGGGCTAATGGACCCTCCTTCTCCATAGCCTTGTAAAACCTTCCTGCAAACACGCCGGTGCGCTGAGCACAGCAGAGGGATTTGCCCACGGTTCCTGCTGAGGTGGCAAGGAAAGTGGCCATACGGGAGCACGTGTAGCTCTTCCCCTCCATGAAGATCCCACATGGGTGCCCATGTGTTTGTCTTCCTTGACACGTAGGTCAGTGTAGTGTGCAGTAGCTAAGCAATAACTTCATATGCGGTTTCTCTTGCCTGGCCAAGGTGTGTAAGCCTAGAGTAACTTATTTCTGAAGATAAACCCAGACCTTTCCATATACTTTTCTCTCCTGACTATTGGGAAGGACCTCGTGGCTGGCTTGGACAGTCTGCTCAGCTGTCAGTACTTTGGAGCACTCTGATTTGGGCTTTCTGGAAAGGAAGGAGGCAATAGATAATGCTGCTGTTACAGTTGTCCAGGAAGAGATGGTTCATTTTCAAAAATCTCCTTCTTCAAGCTCAAGACTGGTCCATCCCAACAAGCAAAAATTCAAGCAAAGGTAGCAAGAGGCCTCCATAGATGAACAAGGAGCTGCTGGCTAAACTGAAGCAAAAAGGAAGAAAACAAGCAGAGGAAGCAGGGAGAAATGACCCAGGAGGAGTATAAAGAGGAACTGTCCAAGCATGCAGGGATGGATGGGATTAGCAAAACCAAAACCAATCTGGAGTTGAATCTGATGAGCGATATGAAGGGTGACAATAAAGGCCTTGTACGGGTACATCATGAGCAGAAGAAAGACTGGGGGAAATGTGGGCCTGCTGCTGAGCAGAGGATGTGGTGGCAAACGACATGGAAGAGGCCTAAGTGTTCAGTGTCTCTTGGTAAAATTTGCATTTAGGCTTCTGAGACCTGTGGGAAAGCCCAGGTAGACACCTCAGTGGAGGAGGACCAGGTTAGAGAAAATGGCACCTGATGTATCCATAAGTGCTGAGGGAGCTGCTTGTTGCAAAGAGATTCTTGGTAATATTTGACAGGCTATGACAATTGGGGGAGGTTCCTGAGGACTGGAAGAAAGCAATTGTCATTCCTCAAGAAGGGGAAGGAGGAGGATCTGGGGAACTACAGACTGTTCAGACTCAACTCCAATCCCTGGGAAGGCAAAAGAACAACTAATCCTGGAAGCCATTTCTAAACACATTCAGGACAAGAATGTGACTCTGTGTAGTCAGCATACATTTATGAAGGGTAAATCACACTTACCCAACCTGTTGGCCTTCTGTGTTGAGTTGACTGGCTTAGTGGATAAGGGGAGAGCTGTGGATGCTCTTTTTCTTAACCTTGGTATGGCTTTTAACACTGTTTCCTATAACATCCTCAGGCAAACTGATGAAGCATGGACTAGGTAAGTGGATAGTGATATGGAGGGAAACTAGTACAGCTGCTAGGTTGGAAGGGTTGTGATCAGTGGCACGAGGTCCTGCTAGAGCCTAGTGGCTAGAGATGAACCCCAAGGGTCAATGATGGGCCCAATAGTGTTTAACATCTTCACTAATGACCTAGACAATGAGACACAGTGCACCTTCAGGAGGCTTGGGGATGATACAGAACTGGGGGGAGTGGCTAAAACACCAGGTAGGTGTGCTGTCATTCAGAAGGACATATACTTCAGAAGGACGTTTTTTCATGACTGGAGAAAAGGGATCTCAGGAAGTTCAAGAAAATGAAATGTGAAGTTCTGCCTCTGGAAAGGAGTAACCCAATGCACAAGCTGGTCCTCTTGTGGTGAAAAAGGCCAATGGTATCTTGGGCTGTGTTAGGCTTTGCGTTGCCAGCAGACTGAGAGGTGATCCTTCAGCTCCAGTAAGCACTGGTGACATCTGGGTCCAGTGCTGGGCTCCCTAGTAAAAGAGAGCATGGACTTAATGAAACAAGTCCAGCAAAGGGCCATGAAGGTGATTAACGGACTGGGCCATCTTCATGTGAGGGAATGTTGAGAGAGCTTGGACTTTTCAACCTGGAGAAGAAAGGACCTCAAGGGATCTTACCAATGTATACAAATACCTGATGGAGGGATTAAGAAAGATGGAGCCAGGCTCTTCTCAGGGATGCCCAGTGACAGGGCAGGAGGCAATGGACACAGACTGCAATTCAGGAAATTCTGTTTCGGTGTAAGGAGCAGCATGTGTTTTTACTGTAAGGATGATCAAACACTGGCACAGGTTGCCCAGAGAGATCGTGGCATCTCCATCCTTGGAGATATCAAAACCTGACTGGACACAGCCCTAAGCAAGTTGTTGTAACTGACCCTGCTCTGATCAGGGCAGTTAGAGTAGACCAGAGGTCCCTCCAACCTCAGCTATTCTGTGATGCTGTAATCCCGCTAGCTGTTTGAACATGTAATTGTTGACCTTGTGATGGTCAATACTAAGGCAACGGTCATGTCCCCCTTCAAACTAACAGTCCTAATTTGTTTATGCTTCCAACTAACTATTATATTAAGCCACAGTACAACTGACCCCCTGAGAAGAGGTAACTGAAGCTTTTGTTGAAGAATGTCTGCTGGTTGGCTCTATGCCCCTTTCTTCCTAGCTTGGAGGAAGAAAAAGGGGGCTACTGATTTATTTGTCTTGGCTTAATATCTTCCTGTATTTTGTTGACCTTAACTCTCCATTTTCTAATGAAGCTTGAAGATGCTCATGAGCTGAATTTATTAATGCTTTCTTTTGCTGTGAAATGATTTACTTTTGTTAGCCCTTATCTCTTGCCCTTTGGAGTTCACATGTATTTCCGAAGGAGGAACAGCGAATGGATGTTTCCTGATCTAGGTTTGTGCAAGCATTTCTCCAATATTTAAGTTTGGGCATGGAAGTGAAGTGAAGCTATTATCCTAGAATATCTGCTCTTGTCTAGCAAAGGTATTGTTTGTGGGTTTTGACAGCTTTAGGGAGTCAGGCAACATCCTAGGTTTACTGGAATAGCTGTGTAATTTCTGCCTCATCAGCCTATGAGCTGGTGATGAAATTCTCTAACTTGTCGTTGCTCAGAGTTGTTGTTTGAGATCCTGTTGCAGATTTTTGAGATTTTCTTTTTTCTTGCCTCATTGTTCAATCCTATTAATATTCACAAATGAATCAAATTATTATTTGATTTCATTCCTAATTGAGATTCGACTCCTATTGATGCTGTTCCAAAAGGTAGTCCTTCTTACAGCATGAAAGTAAGGAATGTCTTGTCATTTTGATGGTCTGATGTTGATAAAATATGGCTCAAATCTAGCTATGCCACAGATCTACTTTTCAACCTGATACCTTTTTTAATATTCTGACTTTGATTTCAATGCGGCAGAGTTCATACACTCCAGAAATCTCTGGAGGATTTGGGGACCAGACTAGATTATTTGTCTGAGTTTGTTTGGAAAACTTGCTGTTAGTGAAAGGTGTTCCTGTGTGAGGAATCTGAAGAAGATACTTTTACATGGGAATAAAGAAAGTGGCAAGACAACATATAACACCCTCCTCGTAGTTTCTGGAGTAGCCCTCTGTTTTAATCCTAATATTGGAAGATGATCATGGACTTTCCCACTGTTAGCAATTTAACCTCCTATGCTGAATCAAGGTTATAATGTGCCTTTCTCTGCCTCCATCCTGTATGTGTCACTGTGAGTAGGTTATCTCTTAACCAAAATCCGTGGAAGAGCATTACATGTAGGATTTGGGTGGTAGGTGTGCTTGTGTGATGTGACAGTGGAGGTCATTCTGTGCGTCACAGAATAATTTCCTTTGGAAGAAACCTCTGGAGGTCAGCTGGCCTAATGTCCCATGCTCATGGTTATGTTTTTAAAAGTGCAGGCTTTCACTTAGGGGGGGGATTGCTGGCTTGGTGCCGACACGCTCAGACCCACTGCTGGCTTTAGGAAGGGGTGACCCCACCGCGATGGTGGGTACGGTGATTTCCTTGGGGCTTGGACCTGCCCCACCTGTCGCTGGTTCTGAGAGTGAGACCGTTCTAACGGGGACCAGGATGAAGCTGGTTTCACGCTGGCTTCTCCAAAGCTTTCAGGAGGTGGTGACTTCATGACCGCGGCTGATAAACAAACTTGGCTTTTATAAAAATAGACTGATGGTCTGGCAGGAATTCCAGCCTGTCCGAGTGGCTCTGCTCCTGCCAAGCAGCGCGGCCGCTGCTGCGTGAGGAGGGTGTGCCCCTTCTGCTCTCTCCCAGCCTTCACATTGCCCCGCTCCTTCCCAATCAGATGGTAAATACGTCTCTGCACACAGCATTAAGGTTGGTAAATCAGTTGTGCAAATACTGCCAAGTAAGTAAATACAGTAGAAAATGGAACATTCACTTCCTTTTGTTTGGCTATCGATACAGATTTAAAGGCAAGTCACCCTAAGTAATTGTGTTTAGGTCATTAAACATGGTTTAATAATGACAATAATAGGGTGTGTCCTGAGACAGGCAGCAAAACAGTGCACCTATAATTGCCTAAGAGCAGGTTATTTCTGATAACAAACCTATCTCGTTGGGATTAGTTCAGAGGAGGGTGGTTTGATGAACACCCCCTTTTGGACATAACCCGAATGTTCTTATTGTCCTGCTGCTTATAATTTGAGCTCACTAAAATGTAAAGATCTTTTCAGCACTGTCTCTGTTTACCAAGTTAAACGTTGAATAAAATCTCTCTTGACATAATGATTGTGGGTTATATGCAATGTATAACCGAAAAAAGGAAGATTCCTTGTGCCATAGGGTATAAAATTCCTATCCATATTACATGGTTTTTTTTCCAGTCTGAGCCAGCAGTGAATATTCCTCATTCTGCATGTTGGATCAAGATTACTCTTGGATGAAAAAAATGTGCAAAGTTATAGTGGTAAGCAAGCGAATCTTTTCAAGGCTAATTAAAAAAAATATGGCTGTTTTCTAAACTTCTCAGGGATTTTTAATCTTCGAAACCAGTCTCCACAGAGATGGATTAGTGAGGAGAGAACAGATGAAGCAATCAAAGGTGCCAGATAAATGCAATTTATCATGTTTCCACAATTTATCGCCTAATTATCCTCCTCATTGTGTGTGCATGCGTCTATACGTGTATATTTGTATAATGTGTGTGAGTATTAAATGTGTTTATGGAATGATACCGCTCCTGGATTTTCCACTGCGTGTTCTATAAATTGCTGGGGGTGGCACGCTTTTTTTTTTTTTTAATAAGTTTAGAATGTGAAATCTCACCAGACATAGCTAAAGCAGAGTGCATTGCTGACATGCCAGCCATTTTATAGAAGACACGACCTATATGGAGCTAACAGATCCTATCCAAGTCTCTTAAATTCATATAATGAAATCTCATAAACTGCGTGATTCTTTTAAATCATAAAATAGTTTTAAAATATAGCCTATCATTTCTGGAGCGTGAATTTTTGCGTGATGCCAATTCTTTCCTGTTGCATTGTTATTGCTAGTTTTATTGCTGAGCAGGTTAAGACCATAATCCACCGCCTCAGCTGTGTGGCTTTCCTGGTTGAGATGGTTCTTTATAAGCCAGGATACAAAGTTCAGCACTTAGTGGGCCTGGTCCTAATCCTTTAGTCATACAATGACTTTTCCATTTCTCAGGTCCAATAATATAACTATGACCTCACTTCTACACAGCACTTCAACAGCTTGTTTTTCTGTGTTGGACTGTGGTTTACGTGTTTCAAGAGGACCTTTTATAAATTTGTGGATCTTTGCAGGCAAATAACCTAGTAAGGCTCTGCGTTTCTGTTGAGTTGAAAAGCAGTGCATTAGTTTAAGGTTTTTTTGTTCCCTCCTTTATCACGTTCTTGGCTTTGTTCTATACAGGTCTCAAACCCTAAGGCATGCTGTCATTTCTACCCCAGGCCTATTTAAAACTTCATTTTTGGAAGAGCAGAGGCAAAGTTGTTTCCGCATGGAAACAACCTATTGTGGCCTATCCAGGTCCCTCATTGAGCTGTCAAATAAAATTGGAAGAGTGTATCTCATGGTGCCTGTAGGAATGGCTCAGTGAGAAGGGGGCTCGTGGTGCCCAACTTGGAGTGAGGTCTACCCTAGCTGTCGTGGGCAGTAGCATATGGCCCAAGGAGAGGAGATGTGTCATGTCTGGCTCTTTGAAATGAGTCTTAGAGCTGTGTCTTGCCTCACAGGGGTGAGCTGCATTTGCAAAAGGGCTATGTGCTCCTATTGTACTAAACCAGAAGGCTTTATTGAACCCAGTATTAATTTCAGTTTTCCAGCAAAGGACAACAGGGGGCATTTAGTTCACTCCAGATTTATTTTTCCTTTTGCAAAGTCTAAGTTCTGATTTATTCTTTTACTATTGTTACTTTCAACCCCTAGAAAAAAATCTTCTAAAGAGGAGAGAGAGAGGGAGGGATGAGAAGAGGGTGTCAGTGGCATCTCAGCCTCTTCATCCTGCTTTCCAATCTCCAGCCACCTTCTGTCTGACAGGCTCTTCACTCAGCCCCTCAGGTCCAGGCTCTGGCGTCAGTCTTTCACCTCTTAGGAAAACAAAGTTGGCAGGGAGATAATGTTGGATTTAACATGATCTACAGGATTGGGGTCAAGGGTGATCACGAGGGCCTTCAATCAGTAGACGTTCGTTTGAGCGTGTCATCACTGCCGGTGGTTTTCAGATCAGGCTTGTGCTTACAACAAGCTGAAGTGACAGGTGAGAAACCTGCTTTTCACAGCAGGCAGGAAAAAGCTGTTGGGTACTGGCGGCCAGGGAAAGATAAACACGGCTTGAAAACGGAGGTAAATTGGTCACTGGCCTTTGCTCACTGGGAGAAGGCGAGCAGATGTCGCGCTTCCCTTCATCCCAATGAACACGGCGCCATTTGTGGAAGTGGCTGGGGTGACCCGCCTGATTCTTTTTGAAGATGTATTTCCAGCTTAGAAAAAGATGAGAAAACCAGCAGTGATGATGGCGAGCTGCTGTACAGCCAGAGCAGACGGTACAGCACGAGCCTGGAGCCTGCTCCAGCCCCCGGGGGGTGATGGTGTGGGTGTCCCCAGCCAGCACGTGGGCGTGCAGTGCACGTGGCTGTGCTCTGACAGCAACGTGTCCCCCAGGGCTTGTGAAAACCCCAGGGCCACCCTGGAGACAGCCAGATGTGAAATGATAGCAATAAAACAAGTTTTCTCCCTTGTCCAACTCTTTTTAGCTGAGAAGGTGTAAGGTTCATAAGGACTTGTCCCTGCCTATGACAGGGGGGTTGGACCTAGATGATCTTTAAGGTCCCTTCCAACCCAAGCCATTCTATGATTCTTTGCTGCCCAGAGCAGGTAATGGGAGCCCTGGGTGCGAAGGAGGAAGAGGAGTTAAAGACAGGGCTCTTCTTCCTCCTTCCCCACTCTAAAACAGCATGAGGGCGATGTCCTCCCTGCTGTCCCTCCTGGAGGAGCACCCAACATGGATCTGCTGCCATCAGCAGTCCCAGCTGCCCACATGTTGCATGCATGGCTTGTTGGTCAGCCGCTTGCACTCCTTAATTTTTTTTCATATTTTCTTCTAAGCAGATACAAATATCCCTGATGAGAGAAAGCTAATCTACTTCCCAGAACTGTTTCAGGCAAACTAAATGAGCTTCAGAGCTTTTTAAGTCTTGTGGTTTGTCTTGGATTGGGGAGGGGTAATGATTTAGGTGACCATGGCAGGAGATGGAAGCCCAGTGGGTGTCTTGTCCCCAGAGTAGAGTGGCCGAGCACCACTGTGTCACTGGTACAGGCTGGACACACTTGGGTAAGTGTGGTATGACAACTGCTGTTGGCTCTATTCGGGAAGGTAATGGCAGTCTCCAGCAGGTAAATTCCTCTGTAAACTAATTCCTCTCTTTGTAGTGACTGGAGACCTGCCACTTCAGCTGAACAAGAAATTTAGGTAATTGATCCCAGTGTATAAGCCAAGGAAAGGGAGGAAAAGCAGAGGCAGAGAGCAAAGAAAACATCAGCAGCTGATTTTGTGTTGTTTCTGATTTTTGTGTTGTAAGAGGAAAGTGGTTTTCCATCTGGAAATGGAAATGTTGCAAGTTGGAAAGGATCAGCTTGAGTATTAAAACAGCAGACTGCAAATCAAGGAGGTTGTTGCCCTTTTTGACTTTGGGTGCGTCACTTAACCTTGTACTCGCAGTAATAGAAGTGGTCGATCCCTGTGCCGCTGAGGTGCAAAAGCATCCTTCATTATCTGAAAATGCACCTGGAAGAGCCCTATAGATTATTCTTAGTTGTACAACCACCAAATTCTGCGTAACAGTGTGTTGCAGGTCCGCTCTCAGAGCAAGCTTTGGTCAAGTGTTAAATCTACTACAAAAGAAATTAGTCAGCTGCAAGTAGGGCAGTGTGTGAATTTTGTGAAGAAAACTCTTGGGCTCGTAGGAGGGAGGACTCTTTGGCTTTTTTTAGCCGAGTGGTAAAGGCAAGGGGAAAAATAATAAATCCCTGGGTTTTGTTTATGTGTCACTACGAGAATGACTCCAGTGATTTTTTTTCCATGCTACATTAGTGGATCAGTGGTGGCCAAAGTGCAGTCAGCCCTCTCCTGTCCCCAGTGCTGCCGTTACGTTACCCCGCTCGGCACTGGAAGCCTTTGCATGTGGCCTCTGCTCAGCCGCGACCGCGCGGTGCGGCAGCCAAGTGCTCAGTGACCTCCTTCCGCTTCGCTCCCGTTGATGCTTAACGTTAATGGGCAGAGGAAGACAGGAGTTTGGCCAAGCACAAAGCAAAAGAGAGGGGAGGGTGAAAAAAAAAAAACAAAACCCAAAACAAAAAACCCAACGAAAAAACTTGAATATGGCTGTCGCTATGCCAAAAGCAGAACGGAGAATGGGAGCCACAACCAGGGTGGTCAAGGAAGGAGCTGGCGGGCGATGGGTCAGTTGCAAATCACGGCGATCTCCAGGCAGCTCGGCCAAGAAGAGCTTGTGTGTGTACTGGTTGTGTGGCTCCACATACCAGAAGCGTGGCTGTCCTTTTCTCTCGGGATAATGACTAGGTGGAGCAGCTCAAATAATGTGCATGATATTCTTGGTGTTCCTAGCCAGGGAAAACAAAACCCTGGAGAAGCGTGCTTGGGTTGTAGGATTCTTTGTCTGGTTTTATTACTGGTGGTAGGAATTGCTGACAAGTGTGTGAGATGCACCAGGTAGATGGCAGCGTGGGGTTGGCACCCTGGGGTTCTATGGAGGGCACTGGGAAATCAAAGTTTTTTATTAAATGGGTGGAAGTGGCTGAAGACTCTTACACAGGTGATGATGGAGACTTTTGTGACCCTGTACCTTATCTGATACAATTGGCAGGTGGTGGCAAATAAAGAGTGAAACATCAGTGTTAAGCTATGGCATTGTCATGCCTGCAGGTGGGATAATACCTAGTCGTGTGGTTTGCAACCCAGTTTCCATGAACTGCATTTCTGAGCAGTACAATAGATACCCCCCTTCTTCAATTGCTGTCTGAAACATGATATATTTTCCATGAACTCCCACGTAAACGGGTTTTTTTGGTGACAGATTGCATGTTAAAGCACTGGAAGATGAAAGCGCCAAATATTTGCTTTAGAAAAACACAGTGAAAGATTCTCTCATCCTCCTTACTCAAACTGCATCAGCCAGAATGCCATTAACAAAAATGACTCTCTGTAGTTAAACTTATTGGCACCCCCTGGGCATCATTAAGATGCCTTTTCCCCCCCGTCTTTTCCAGGGGAGGAAGCATGAAGGGAAGCTAATAGAGGACAGTGGTGGCTTTTGCTTGAATCCCACTTAATATCGTGGGATGAGTCTCCTCGGCAGAGCAGAAGCCTGATCCCCCAGCTACTTATCAAGGCAGGGGCTTCAGTAAGTCAAAAGTGGCTTCAATGAGTAAAGAACATCTCAGAATTGTGCCACACCAACTCCCTCCATGACCTTGGACCAGGGCCCACTTCAGTCTGTGCCTCAGTTTGCCTGTGTAGGCAATAGAAATAAATAATGCTTATGAGATATCACACTGTTGCCAAAAATAAACTACTGTTGGCCACACAGAGCAGGGACTAATTTTGTACCCGCCGTGAATCTGGTTCAGGATCTCCAAGGAGAGCAGTCAGCCCCGTGAGGCCATCAGAAGCCTACAGGTGAATGTGCTTTAGCAAGTTGGGGTGTTCATGACATCCTGCATCTGAAAATATGTCTAATCAGTAACTTGATAGTGACAGCAATTTAAGTTGCTTAAAAGTAGCACTTCTGCATCCTGCAGGGCCTCATCCTGCAAGCCAGAAGCCATCCTAACACTTGATGTAGATTGACAGCCTCCCCATATACTTTCCCCCTCCATTCTCTTAATTTTTATCTGCGTGGTTCAGTTCAGACTTTGCCTTAAACACAGATGATAATGCTTGATTCTGGAAAATTGGTGCCTGATTCAGCTCAGCAAGAGGCAGGTGCTTTGGCACTGGCATTTCAAGGGTGCGAGTGGGAGCTGTGGAAGGTTTCCTTGCCCAGGGAAGGACCTCCTGCTCCTCACTACATGGTCCACCCCTGTGTGCCTGGGCTTCCAGGCCAGCTGTGGTGAGTCATTTGCAGATATCCACACCCACATCTGAAACCATGAAGAGGTCTGGCATGTTTGATAAAATAATATGTAGAAGATTTTGACCAGTATTTTCTGAGGTTTTTTTAATTCAAAACTTTCTTTACGTACAATACACAGCACTTTACAGAGTGACAAGTGAGTATAATTGTGTGCTTTTCATCTAGTATGTGCATATATCTACGTACACAAATGTGTGCGTTGACAAAAAAAAAAAAGGGAGAAAATGGACAGTTTTGCATCTGCTCCGTATACGTGCTTACTGATAAGTGTTTACTTCTTCTCTCATAGATAATCACTCCTTCAGTTCAGCTGACCAGTATGTTAGTGGCTGTGCACCAGTTACCTGAAAAAGTATTAATTTGTTTTTGAGGCTTACGTATGTTATTATAATTTCTTCATTTCTGGAGACAGGAAAATCATTCCTCAACCCAAAGCACTTGCTCAGAGTGAATTTTAACTGCTGTCATAAGGTCATAAATTTGTCTAGATACGTACTTATCACAAATTAAAATGTGTTATTAGAGCAGTTATTATTGACCATTTTTAATAATTAGAAATCGGTTCTTCTTGATGATGGAGAGGTGGATCCTGGATGCATTTTCCAGCATTAGTTTGGGGACTGGTGGGACTATGTGCATGAAGTAGTCCTCTTGTGGTAATTTCTGTTTCTACTCCAGTGTTAGAGTAAGCTCAGCTTCAGTGAAAAAGTTGTGTGGTGTTGGACAGTGAGCTCCTGGCACTCATAGGTCTTGCATTTAAGTGCATGTCAAGTTTGGGAATAAAACTTGGATTTGAGTGCGGTATGGATGCAAAGTTTTGTTAGGCAAAATCTTTTCCTTTCCTCCCACTAGTGTAACACGTTTGTCATTGAGCATCTTGAGTAAGTCTGTAGAAGAGATTGCAAGTGTAGAGTAGAATCATGTCCTGGAGCCAAGGTAGGGGCAGAGTTAGGGCACGGAAACACAGCTCATGTAGGTCTCAGCTCTCTGTTCTGTAGAGCTACTGGAACATATTTTGCTATGCGTAATTCTTTCTATTTACTTAATTTTAATTGAGTTCTTGAGTTAGTGCCCACTTAGCCAGCCATTGGCTTATGGCTCATTAGTTTAAGTAGGTGTAATCTCCATGTTTGAAAGGTGTTTGTGCAAAACTCCCTTCAGGAGGGTAGAAATTATATATAGGAGTAGTTGTCATCTTGCTTAATGGTAGCTTTTCTCTAAATAGCGAGACTATCTGCTGGATTACCTTCAGCAGTGTGGGTATCTAGTAGTTACAGAGGTTACTTGCTCCTGTGCAGATCAGTAGAAAGGAGAATTTCCTCATCTCTTCTGTCTGCAGTTTCATCACCTGGGGAAAGGGCCTCGCTTAATGATCTACTTTTGCCTTTGTTGGGCTAGTTTGTTTAGTTACTGACTTTTTTAAGGTGGGTTTGGTGGGTTCGTTATTTATTTTACTTTCTGGTGGGCAAGTTTGCTTATGAGCCTGTGACTGGAAAGGTGCCTCTTTGCTGGGAGCTGCAAGGTCCTGTGGGACTCCCATGAGCTACTCCCAAAACCAGAAGGCAACATCACACTGGTGATGACCTTCTCCCCCTGTGCCAGAAGCTTTGGCTACAGGTGGAAGGAGAAGCCAGTTAGGAGAAAGCAGAGTCATCCCTGTGGCCCGTGCTGCCACATCCTGGTGTGTGTTTGTGTAGCAAAAGGATGCCGTGGCCGTGATGGCAGCAGGCTCATCCAAGCCAGCACTCAAGACAGCGGTCATGTATGGTGAAACACCACTCAGTGGGTTGTTAGCTGTAAAAACTAACCCAGTCTCGCAGACGGCTGGAAGGGGTAGGTGCTGAAGTCTGATGAGACCTTTTGAATTCTCCTGATTTTGTTACCAGCCTCTGGTGAGCATGCTGACAGCACAACTCTGTCTCTACCACCGTGGTTTTTTTAGACCAGGATCCTTGAGGTGGTCTTTGCAGCCCTGCTGGCAAACCAAGTGATGCTTTAATGTGTGTTTACACTCTCAAAAGCAAGCTGTGGCAGTCTGGAATATTTTTTTTCAGACTTCCTATATTTCTACTTCAGCTTTGATTGTCAGTTCTCCCACACATGTCCATCTGGGCTGAGTAAGGGTGTTGTCTCTGCAGATCTTCTGGGATGCTGGGGCTGCTGTGATGGTGCCTTGAGAGAAAACTGCCCTGCTGGTAGTCCCCAGCCAGCACAAAGGTGCCGAGAGGAAAAATAAAAGGGGCCAAGATTCAACTACCTACTGGCTTTGCCTGTGTGGCTACGAGAGAGGTGCAAAGCCAGGTGAGAAACCACTATAGGCAGAGTCTGGGCTGGAAGGATGTCTTCTCCAAGTGCTGCCCTTGTGGAGCCCACTGTCTGGGCAGAAGGGGTGTCTGTGGCCATCCTTCTCCTCTAGCCTGGGGTGGTGTATCTGCCTCTGGATTAGCTCCTCACATTGGAAAATGCATTCATCCGTCCAAACAAGGCCACAGGAAGGGGCTAAGTTCTTCAGACAGCTTCTCCTCATTCATAGTGATGGACAAATAACGTTGCGTGAGGAAGGGAGGTATGAAGAGGGCAAAGAGCTGGCTGAGCCTATTTTCTTAATTAAAGTGGAGCCTGGCATTGCAGTCCTTGGGAGCTGCTGTGTTAGCTCTGCATGGAGCAGACACAATGACACCGTGGGTGGAAATTGTGTCTGGTTTGTATTAGAGCAGCCGCAGACTGGGGAAAAAACGAGGAGAGAAGCATGCAGGGGGCAGCCGGCATGGCCTGGACCCCAGAGCCTGTTCCTTCTGCTCTGTGATGGCCTCGTCCAACACGCTGGGCAGATGCCACCTCAGCTCACTCGGGACGAACCAGATATCACCCAGGTCCTGCCTTCCAACAAACGGCCTTGTATCTGAGATGCAGAGGTGGCAAATTAGTCTCGAAAATGGCCATTCAGGGTCAGATGAATTTATTCCAGTATTTCTAAGCCGCCACGGTTTATTGTTCTTCTTGGACAAATAACAAGGCCCTGAGGATTTGCTGGTTGAAGATGCGAGCTGCAGTCTGCTGACTGTAGTTGATGTAGTTGCTCTTGCTGCAGATGTGTAGGACGGTCTTGTGGGGAGCGCTTAAGCAACGTGGTTAAAAGGCTACTGGACTTAACTTAAAACCCAAACCTGTTGGCAGCTTCCAGACAGGAAGGATAGATAGTCATGTAATTTGCAGGCACAACGGGGAGCACAAGCCATGAGTTTCAGGGCCTTGACCCATGAGCTGTCACTGGAGCTGTCTGCCCTGGCCCACCATCGGAGCGGGAGAAGCTGTGGAGCAGGATGGGTGCTAACTCCAGTACGTGACCTTAAACACCACCAGCGTGTTGGGCTGTGGACTGCAACGGTTGAGACATATATATATATATATATATATGGGCACATGTTGTCTTTTGCCATCGCAGTGGGGGTATTAGCCTTCAGCAGAGGGGTAGAAGTGACAACCTCTTAAATCAACCCAGTGTGAATTGCTGGAGGTCATGAGTTAGAGCTGTTATTCTCTGCTCTACGGGGTGTATAATTCATTAATATTATTTGAGTGGCTTGGTAGAAACATAGCAAAATCCTTTTCTTGCTTCTTTTTCCTCATACTGGTGAGTGGAGGCTACGCTTTGTAGAGGTACCCCCCACTTTCTGAATTCAGGCTCCTTTCCAGTAGAGAAGTAATTTTAAAAAAATAGAAAAATAAAAAAAAAAGAAAAAAGAAAAAAGCCACACATCAAGCAGTCTTGCCCTTAACTCCAGATTTGCCAGGTGTGGAGTGGGAAGAGAGTTCTTCCTTAACATTTTGCAGTTGTAAAAGGATGGAGAGGTAATCTTAAACCTGCACTTGTATTCTATTACCTATTTTAGCTCTTAAGCTGGTTTTAAAACTTTCAGTTCACCTTTCAGAAGCAGAGTGGCTCTTCTCATGTAAATTCCTCTGGTAACAGGGAGAAAGAAAGGCACAAAAGGTACAAGTGAGCAAGATCCTGGCAGTTGTTTCTGGATGGAGCATTTTCCCAAGTTTGCACTTTGGCTGGGCTGGGGGTGGGAGGAGGCTGTGGGGCCAGTTCCTTTGTCGCGGGTTGGGGTGGCCATGGGGGTCTGTCCTGTGCCCGCTGAAAGGCAGCAAAGTGCTGGACCTGGAAACCCTCTGTGGTGCCTCCACGCTCCTTGGATGGGCAGTTAAGGTTGGGGCAATGACTCAGGTGTGCGTGGATGCTGGCAGGGGGAGAGAGGGAGCTGCTTTTACATTGTGGGCACGTTGACGCTCTTGTTTTCCAGCATGAAGGGTGTGGAGAAGCTCAGTAACCACAGGCTGAGGTGCACCCCTTGCGAAAGTGCTCCATCTCTGCAGCAACTGCTATAAAGTAAACTAAGAAGCTTGCAGGAGTGATTTGAAGTTTGGCACAAGGGTATGGCACAGTTCTGTTCACACAGTGAACATATCCCTCCATTCAGGTGGCAAAAAATAGGTGTCTGCAGTCCAGCGAGTGGCTGTGCCTCTTGGTGCTTGTTCTTGTGGTGGGCATCATCCCCACGTAGTTATCTCTTGTAGCCCATCTGCTGTGATTCGTCTCTCCAGAGTGATTTTTCCCAAGAACTTCTGAAGTGACATTTTCTATTTTTAATCTATTTTTATCATCCTAAGAGGGGTCTACCAATCAGCACTGACTGGAAGTCGGGGTTAAGTTAGGGTGCTTCTGCGGGTGGCTGCAGTTACACCTTTGCTAGCCAGCAACGATCTACATAACGGTTAGAGAAACCTGACTACGTGCTCAGTAAAGAGAGGTTCTGTTATTAGTAAAAGTAATAATAAGTTTCTTGCAGCCAGGGTTCTCTCTGCTCTTTATTTAAAATTGTATCTACAAAGTCTATACAAGTGGAAGGCAGTTGGTTTTAAAGTATCCCCCCCTGCAGTATTTGAAATCTGTCAAATAAATCTGAAATACGAAAATCTGAAAATGGGGATTGAGTATATGTGGGGAAAAAAATAATATATATATTTCACTGATACGTAAGTGAAAATAAGTTGGTTTCTATTGCATGCACTGCAGAGCTTAAACTAAGTAGCAGAGCAGTGGAGAAAAAGAATTTTTCTGATACGAGGTGTGATAGTAATGCAGGCCAGGTCTGCTATAAAGAGTTTTGCCAGCACAGCTACACTGGTCAAGGATACGATGAAGTGTGGGGTTTATTTATGTTTTTTTTTTTTAGTGCTGTAGCTGTTCAGGCAAAATCCCCTGTGATTCCATAGATGCAATTATGCCAGTAAAACTGCGCTTTTGATGATATGGTTGATTTTGCTCACTGGAGGGCAAGATGTTGTGAAGCCATGCTGGCAAAAGCTTGCTTTCACCAGTTTAAATTGTGTGTGCTCCAAGGGGATAGTTTGACAAGCTTTTCTTTCAGTCCCCGTGCCAGCTTCAGCAGTCGCCCTTCCATGCACACTGTCTTTGGGATAGGGTTTTGCACTGTGGTTGACACAGCATCAGGCTGAAGGCTGGTGAAGGGAATGGCCTCATTGTGGCTCTGCTGCATTTCTCCTCAGCCCAGTGCTGGTGTTTCTGACTCCTGTCAGTTAACTCAGAAAGCTGTAGTGGCAGATAACTTGGCAGAGGAAGGCTTCTCTTTTGCTTCTTTATTATTTCTTTTTTTAGCGTGTGGATTTAGCTTCCCAGACTGTGTCACTGTGTGGCGGATGAGCCGTGGTGGAAACCGTAAAGACCTGCAGACCTGGGCTGTAGCCCACAGTTGGGCCCGCTCAGGTGGACTATAAACCCATGGTCTTATCTGCGCTGCCACAGTTGGGAGACCAAATCAGAGAAGGGCTCTGGGTTAAAAATAACCCACTCTCAAAGCAGACAGATCAATGGTCCTGGCTGGGGTCAGGCCCACCATCTGGTTCACCGTGAAGGTTGGCCACCAGCCGCGCTACCAAGATGTAGGCGAGGGCAGGGCGCAGGGGCGAGCAGCCACATTCGTCTGACCTGGCACGGCTGCCTGGAGAAATACGAGACGAATTATGGTTTTAGAGTACTTAGCTCACTGGCAGAGCGCTGCTGGAGCAGGTCTATACTGGGAATGTCTCGCACCACAGTCTAGGAATGCTGGATTAGCCTTAATAGTCTTCATAACGCAGATGGAGCTTGTGCCGTCGGAGCTGCATTTTTGTGGTTTCACACAGCCCATCTCGGAGTGAGACAGCGCACAAAAGCATGTCTTTGCAGGTGGAAGGATTTCTACCAGATCAGCTGTAGGAAGAGTCATTCATGGGTATTTTCTTTGTAGATATTTGAGCCTTCTGCAGGGCCCCATAGCATGAGAGTCTGTTACGTAAATAGAAAGACACAAGACTTTGCATTGAGCACCATATGACGGGATAAAGACCTAAGACTGATTGAAATCAACAGCTTCCTCTTAAATCTCTGTCCCTAAAGAAAAAAATAAATTTCCTTTACTCATACTAAAGAAGCAGAAAGTGAAACCAAAAAGCTAATTAGAGCAACATCAAGAATTGTCGACATCCATGAGTAGCAGATCTTGGGTTGGGGGCAACTCTGCTGTGAGTAGTACAAGCTAATTCCCCTGAAATGCTGTGATTTTGTGACTAATTTTTTTTCCAGAGGTTCTAATTGCTTTTAAATTCAGTGTGTTAGTGAAGGTAGGAGAAAGTGAAGTTCTTCTCTCTTTTGATAGCCTCCAGTATTTGAATACCTGCTTCTGTGAAATGCAAAGAGGAATCCTTTACTTCACGTCCTGCCTGATGTTGTCTTAAAAGGCATGGACAAAATGCTACCCTCAGGGAAAACGGGTTGCAAAGCTCCTCGTTCTTTGTTGGGGCCAGGTTTCACCCAAAGTATTCCCACTTCCCATATTTGCAAACCAAAAAATGCGCTTTAACCAAAAGTAGAGCTGTCGGGCAAGTACTGGGCTGCAATGTAGATCATCCAGTGCATCTAACTTGGACTCTTGAAAAAACTACTGATCACTGCTGTCCACCCCATAGATCTGCTGGAGGCCTTTCATACCAGTAGAAGGGGCTACAGCCTTCTTTCTGTGCTGTTAGACGTCAGGAGGGTATGGCAGTTTAGTAGGTTAGATGCCAGCAGATTGTGCTTGAGGTTATATCTGGTGGAGACGCACGACGGGCAGCAGAGCACAGTATTGTCCTGAGCTGTGGTTGTTTCCTCCAGCAGAGGCTGAGTGTCCTTTGTGCAAGGAGTCTCAACAAGAGTGACTCATGTTTTGCAAGAGCCAAAGCCTTAAGTAACTCACACAGTGAAGGCTAGAAGTTAGCAGAGATATGGGTTCTCCCTGCTCTAAAGGGCATTTGATGATTCAGCACACATATGTAAGCACACCATTCATTCGTGCAGATCTCTGCAGTTGTTGGGCATAATAGGACATGTTGGTATACTCTTTCTCAGTGAATAGAATTAATCCTCCAACACAATAGACTAGAATGTCTCTTGAGCCCTACAGAAGCTATCACGTTAAAACAGGTTTATTGACTTTAAAAAAACAAATATGTAAAAACTTACTTAGAGAGTTCATTAAAACCAGGATTTCTTTGTCCTTGTAAGACGTTTGGGCTCACTAAGAAAAGCCTATTGAGTGTGGGTTTATTTTTCAAGCCTGCGTTGTATGTCTGATTCTGAAACCTTTCTGAAAAATAGCTCTTTTGTTTATGCAGGAGCCACATTTCCTTCCATGCTAATGTATTTTCTTTAAAAATATTAGTGAAATGCTACGGAGGCACAAAGTTCCTCAATACATGTATTAATCTTGGCATGAGGTCCCATAACTGCATTAGTTCTAGCTTACTGACACTAGAGTTCACCTCCTTCAGAAAACGTGAGTTTGAAGCAAGGGATATGGCAAGAGCATTGTAACCTGCTGGGATTGCTGCCTCTCTTCACCTTTCAACCACTGGGCAAAACTTGTGCATGAAGATTTGGTTAAGTCTGGAGATGTGCCACAAAGGTGCTTCGACAAGTGTCTTAATGCCAGGAAGCACCGCAATGAGTCTTGGAAAAAAGTCACCTGACCAGATGAAAATAGCTTTTGTGGTGGTAATCTCTTACACGTTGTTGCTGTTGCAGATAAAAGGTACTTCTAAACCCAGAAAAAATCAAAATTTGGAGAAAAAAGAACAGGGTGGCAATCTTCTGGGCTGTAGCTGAGCTGTGTCTCAAGGCACCTGCCTGGTCTTTGAATGGTCTGTGCTGCACCGAATGCACTGACTGCACAGTAGCTCTTAGTGGGATTCCCTGCTGTGCTGGTGTACAAAGCGGGGTGACTGATGTGCACCCTGTGCAAGGCTGTAGCGTGTGATTTAGGAGGTCAAAGACTACTGTCTCCCCAACAGGGGAGAGCAGTGGGCACCACTACACCTTCTTAGTTGATCACCTTGCATGCTTCTTGCAAGGTCAGCTTCAACCTATGTCTAATTCCTCTGCAAAAGAAACAGATGTCAGGATTAATTCATTTATATCTCTACATCACAGCACAATGTATTTTCTTACTACTGTAATTTGGGTCCTGTAATATATTCACTTGCTTTTTCCCTGTAGCTATTATTCAAGTATGAATATCATTAATCTCCATCCCCTCAGAACAATTGGACTTTTGAGGGAGGGAGGAAATGGGAAGAAAGAGGATATTAGGTTGTTCTGGGATAGCGACTGGGTTTTTTGACCATATTTAAGTATTACATATCAGTTAAGGCTCAAAGCTTTATCTTATCTACAGAAATAACTGCATTCAGCCTGGCCATGGCTGGGTCTCGCTATACCTTGTTATTTTCAAGATAAAGAACAAGAGAAAAATTTAATTTTTAAACAGGGCGTTCCTACTATTTGTTTGGGGTCAGGCACGCAATTACTTTAACTGACTGGCTCGAGGGATGTTGGCTCCAGATGTGAGTTCAGGATCATGCCCCATTGCTGGCCAAATGAGGCAAATTACATGGTCTCTCTCATGCCTTGTGTCCTTTCTGTAAATTGGGGATGGTGGCCTTCCCTGCCTGGCAGAAGTGTTGCGAAAATTAGTTTCTTTAAGACTGGAAGATTCTCACATATTAGGGAGGAAGGAAGGACCTTCAGCAATGCCACCCACTCATGGTGGAACTGCCACTTAGATTCTTTGCTGTTGGACAACTTCTTAGCTCTAGACTGCCTCCACACTTTGGATGTGTAGATACAGCATCAGCAGAAGTGTCAAGAACTGAGTCTTTTGATTGATAGATTGATAGACAGTCCATCCAGCTCAGCACAGAGGGGCGGTGCAGAAGACACTGGTATTGCCTTTGTTTTCCATAAAAAACCAGATTGTATTCCAGGCTATGCTGGTTTTCCTAATGCTTGAGAGCCCCGTCTCACCACAGAGAGCGCTGGTTTCTCTGGAAAGCCCCAAACACATTAATTTTAATTTGTTTAAAACATTTTTAATAATAATTTAATATTCCTGGAAACAGATGTTGCACGGCTATATTTCACCCCAGAGCAAAAGTTAGAGGCCAGGTTGTAAACACGTGAAAAACAAGGCTGAAATAACTTTAAGCAACGTTATAAAAGAGCCACTGCAGTTTGCTGTTGCGGGTGCAGATACGTAACAGCAATTGACTGCACATGCAGTCTGTAGACATACAATGCAGCGCGTGTGTATGTGTATTCCTCTGGAAAACTGCTTTAAAAAGAGATCCGTCCCAGTCTTTATTTTACTTTTCAGGTTACTTTTCAAGGTTCTGGCTCATTGGTTTATTTTGGCTTGTGTATATTTATGCTCATTGTATTCCGAACAAAAAAATTTCAAAGTGATTGTTAAAGCATCCAGGTTTTCCTGGTTTCGAGTTGAATTTGAGATGAGAACAAGTGGTAGAAGTTGGATCAGGCTCACATTCAGAGCATTGTCTGGAGATCTTCAAAGCCATGTTTAGTTTGGCCCATGTCTAGATAGTAGTCTGTAATAACACTTGTTTTCAGCTTGTAACCGTCATTTTGGCTTGTACTCTCTGAACTGCGAAGCAGCTCATTCAGAATTTGAGTCATGTTGTCTGAAAAGCTTTTACTTAATTATTTTTTTAATTAATAAGACACTTTCTGATTTCCTTCTTCATCTGTTCTGTGTTTTACTTGGAGTTGTGGTTGTTCCATTATTTTTTTTAAACCTGCAGTGCGTGTGCTTGTACAAACAGAGAGAGCACTATAGAGGGAAAAATTGGCAGTACTCACTGGTAGTCATAAAATGGGGATGGTTTGGGGCTTTGGGGTGTGGGGGTGAATTCCAGAAGCCCTTCCTGGTAGCTCCTGATCTAGTCAGCTCCAGCACGAACCAAACTCACCAGTTTGAGGTTTTGGATCTCAGTTGAGGGGCTCCAAGCTGTGGGTTGTGCTGGGCTGTTCAGCATAGACCATGTCCACCTGAGAGAGACCAACGCAGGGTGTTAAGGCAACACCTGGACAGCTTTGAGTGCGTGCACAAGGTTACTATTTCCTTGCAATTATCAGTTGTAATGACCCGGGTCAGATGATTTATACCATTTGCTTATCAGCTGACCCGAAATGCTCCAGCTGGTCACTGCTTGTCATGCAACGTTCCGTGTCCTCTCCACCTTGTCACTCATTTCAGCTTAATTCTACTTCACAAGTAGCCTTTAAGGAGATCACTGCACGTGGCTCTAAATTGAGGTCTGCTTCCTATTTGCTGACTGATAAAGAGTTTTCCAGCTCAGAAATTCATGCTGCGTAATCATCTTAACTTATAACCGTAAATACATACTCTTGAGACAATGTATTCTTTGCATATTGATTAATGGACATGCTCTCTCTAGGTATTCCCTACTTCTTTGCAGTGATTAGAAAATATGTGATTGACATGAACATGGAAATCTCTGCTGTTTGTTGATGGGGATATATTTAAAAAAAAACTCACAACACGAAGCTGCTAGATTCGTATACCAGACTTTGTTAGTGAATTGCTATATTGCAGAATGCTGTACATCCTGTGTAATTTTCTCTTGTGTATTTTTAATCATTTTGACCGGAGCCCTTCAACTTTCAATCCCATGCCTATTAACTGTTACGGCTGTTGAAAGCCAGCTCATGGGGAAGTTCTCCAAATAACAATCCTCTAATAGTCCATCAACAGCAATGCCCATTTTATCGGGGAAGCGCCGGTACCGTGCATACTTTGAATGAATGACTTGCATGTGATTTTATTGCAAGAAAAACAAAAGCCTAACTTTGCAAAATGTCAACATCTGAATTGGTCACACGGGTGTTTTCTATCTTAATGCTCTGCGGATTTGGTTTGACTTGTGTGCTGTGCCCCACTGATGAGAGCCGGCAGGATGCTACACTTGCCTCTAGAATCTGTGCAGGAAAATAGAACGGAGGAAAAAATAATAAGTGTGAAAAGTGAAACCATTTTACTCTTTCCCCCCCCTCCTTCCCAACATCAGCTTTTTCAGCCAAGTATAATGCTCGTGCTAGATCAGACTTTAAACCCCTCATTTAGCCATCATTTGTATTTCTGAAAACTATTATTTAACTATTATATGGAAAGCCGGCAGGATTATAATTTGAAATAGAAATGCATGGTGGTTCCTTGGCTTTATAATGACATGTTTATCTGCACCTCTAATGCTCTCATTGCCCAAGTCTGCACTTTTGGTTAATGTGTTTGCCATGGAACAATTGTTTTGCATCAAAATTGCACTAAAACAACAGCGTTATGTCGTCTGTGTAATTTGTATTCTCAAAACACCCCCCCCCCCCCAAAAATCCTCTAACAATCTCTCAGCTTCGCTCCAACAC
>NW_015090781.1:7930455-7940455 GCF_001431845.1 Calidris pugnax
TTGTTTGTTTAATTTTTTTTGTCACACACCCCCCCCCCCCCCCAAACGTTTTGCTTAAATCTGTTGTGTTCAGCATGAAATGTGCAGTAATGGTGGTGTACTCGGCGCATATTACTATGTAGCTTCAGCACCGTTAGGTCCTTACTGACACCAGTCTGTAGGTTAAGAACACTTCAATTGGTCTAATTTGCAACCTGATCAGAAACACTGACCTGGTTAGTCTTTAACAATGAATGTGTCTAATGATAACTTGTAGACACCCTTAGTGAAGGCAATGATGTGTATACAAGGAGTCATTTCCAGCTCCGCAGCGTTAGGAGGTCTCAGGCTGCCTTATCTTGGATATCTTGCCTTGTCCTGCAGTTTTCTGCAGCGTGATGCTTTGTCACTTCTAATGATACCTATCCGTCAAGCCGCATCGATTGAAATGAAGATAAATTGAATTGATACAAACAGGAGTTAGATGACTCATTGATATAATTAGGCTGTCGGAATATCTTAAGTGTAACTTAACACATTTTACTCATGTTAATTATATGGTCTTTTATATGGGGAAACTTCAGTTAATTTTGTTCTCCACAAAAGGAGAATACAGCCATTTATTAATTGTGAGATGGCTGTTGGCTTGATAGAAGCCGTTTTCTAGAGGAGAGGAGGTATGTTTACTGAATTTCCTTTAAGCTGTCAAAAGCCTGAAATTGATAACAACTTAAAAGAATCTAAACTGTTAATAGTTTACATTTATAATTCATCTAATGTGATAGTTTATAACATGAGAACCAAATATAGAGCAGAGCGTAATAAAACAAGATATTTATTGCAAATGGAAACGTGCTGAATAATGAAACAATACTAATTGCAGTTTAAACACTTTTGATATGAGCTGTTTCTGAGAGGATGTTCCAAGCATAAGAGATGAGATATTCTTTATAATAAGGACTCAAAAACCATTCAAAATATTTTCAGGAATACAGATAGGCTATACATCTATGCCTCTCATTTTTTCCTCTTTCTTTCTTTTTTTTTTTTTTCCCCTCCCTGAAAATTCTGGGTTTTATCTTATGTCAGGATTGATCACAGGAGTCAGTTTAATTGGGAAATTCATTTAAAATAGTTTCTAATTGGCATCAGAGAGTTGAAAGTTCAGTACAAAGGTGAGATCTAAGCTTTCTAATTAGATTGAATGCAGTATGACTTAAAGAATAGTCTTGATAATTACAGAATTTAATGCAAAATAATATTTTAATGAAAAAATGGTGATTTTTACAATGAGAAGTCCTGCAGTTCCCATTCAGTCTTTAATCTTACTTTTTAGAGAAAGGGGAGAAATTGCTTTGTGCTTCTGTGTATAAATTTGATGTTTAAACCTCGCATAGTTTTTTATTAAAAAGTAAGACTATTATCATTTGTGCTTTTCTGGATGAAGCTGATAGGTCTGCAATTTGGATGCAAAACCTTTTTCCAGGCATTCTGAATTTTCTTACTCGAGTATAATTTTCTCTTGCATAGAATTATATTACGAACTCAAGTTTTCCCCCCTCCCCTTCCATTCGCCCCCCCCTCCCTTCCAAGTTGTTTGATGCGGCTGAAATTGAAGGCTGAAGTAGAAGGGGCCACTTAAGTAGTGAAGGGTTTTTCTTTGTAAATAATAGATCAAGAGCACCGTAGCTGTATCTAATGGAGCCGTATGCAGCCTCCGTTTCAAGGACAGCGCGGGGTTTAAAAAAACATAACCATAGTTCATCCCCATCGCTAACCTGTGGTCAGTTTGGCTGCTGCTGTTGGCCAGTCACATGTTTTAATTCATCAGACATGTTTTTTTTATAAACCTCTGATAATATCAGCACATGAATAGCTGGGATGATCGCCGGGATTTCCGGACCGAAATGACAAGGGAAAATAAAATAGAAGGGGTATTTTGTAAAATCCATTTCTTCTTTTCAAGCCCAGGGTTTTACCTGAACACCAGTAAACTTTCCTTAAAACAAGCAAAGTTAAGGGATGCTTTCACAGGAGCTGAGATAACGGCTCTCCAGATTTCTTCTCCTTCTTGTATTTTAATCTGATAAACATATTTCAAAATCTGTGCCTGTTTGCTTCTTTGAGTTAAACTTGAACTTATTTAAAGGGGGAGAAAGACTCTTTCTCCTGACGTGCAGTAGAGTATTTCAGGTTTCAGGAGAAATAATCTAGCATTCCTTCATTTTGGAGAAAATCTTTTACGTCTAACAGATGTTACCCTTTTCTTTCATTTTAGTCAAATTTCCTTAGCTTTATTCTTCCAACTGGATGCAATTTCAACATCAAAATAAGTAACAGTGTATTATTGGGAAAAACAAGACAATTCTTGTCAGAAACATAGATTTTTAGAAAAAAGACAAAACCCGGTTCCCTGCCTGAGCAGACTTGTTTGAATGCAGTCAGAGACTCTGAAGTCCTTTCTCAGGCAGAACTCCCATTTGCAATTGATTGCCAGGATCGGGCCCTAACTGAAAAGTCATATTCCTAGAAATTTCAAATGCAAAACAGAATTAAAAAAAAAAGCTGTTGCAAGACAAATTCATTCTGTTTTACACTCCCTTCTGTGCTTACAGCAGTCTGTAGCAGTGTCTGTTCCTTGAATGACACTGGTATATTTGCTCGTAAAATAATTCATCTTTCTTGTGTCACTCACTTCTTTGCTTTATGAAATATTGTAAAATCAAAAGAAGCAGTTTCTCTGGTGATTTTTGCAGAGTCTGCATTCGAAACCAAACACAAATATTCACTGAGATTTTTTTACGTAATTGTCTTCTGAACATTTACAGTTTGCCTAGAAATTTTTTTATATTTTAGTTATTGTTGTTAAATACGCACTGATTCATTGTGTGTTGCAATCTGCTTCGCTTCTCTCTGAAACAATTGTAAATGCTTTCTGACCAGTAATTGTTTGCTTAAACCAAAAATGTTCTAAGCACAGGTTACAGTCATCTGCGGTAAATTATATGAGATAAAACATAAGGTGTGCTTTGCCTTCGTTCTCATCAGCATTGGCAAGGGCTGTGGCAAAGAGTAAAATGTCCAAAATGAAATTTTGGAGAGGAAAAAAAAAACCACCAACAAAGTAGCCAGATTTACCATCAGTCATGAGTGTCTCACAATTTATTTTTTTTTCTCTTCTGCTTGAAAATAATTTTGCAAGTTTTTCAAGCACCAGCCACCTCCGTTTCGTGTTCAGCATCCCCCCAAGTGTGGCCGGGCTGAGAGGCTCCTTCTGCGCCGGGTTCGTTTCTCTGCACGGGCAGGAAAACGCTGCGCGAGCGACGGAGGCACCTCACCAAACCTCCCAGGAGTTCTCCTCCTGTTTTGCCTTCCCTCCGTCTTCTCTAGTTTGTTTCCACCTAGCAACAAAAATTACAGAAAACCCTTTCAACGCAACCTTTTATTTTTTTTTCCTTCCCCCTTTCACCTTCCAGCTGCTTCCCAGAGAGATCAGATGTGGAAAAGCCAAAATCCTGGAATATGACGAGCCCATTAAATTAGATGATTCCTACGATTTGTTTCCTTGCCAGTTCTCAGCCTTCTGTTTTGTACTTTCTTAGCCAGTGCCGGGGAAAAAAAAAAAGGCGGCTTGACAGCTAATAGATACCCCTGCCATCAATTGCTGAGACATTTTGTCTTTTGTGACATTGAGGGAAAGACAAGGAAGGGAATGGAAGCAACTAAAAAATGTCAAAAGATCAAAAAATCAATGGGCTGAAGGAATGTGATCTGTTTATCGGGGTGTAGCTGCTCTTTCTGTTTGCATTAAGTCCAAGTGAGTGTCTTTGGTCGCCACTAAACTTGCTTTTATTCACTCCCTAGGAGATGTAATACAAGCATGAAACGATGGCTCACAAAGCGGGCGCAGCGGCAAAGTAAATAAATAAATAAATAAGTAAAGCGAGCCGGGGCTTCTTTAAAGACCACAAAAACAGGTTTATTGCCTTACTTTTTTATTTTTTTTTTGCCTGGTATTAAACACGCTTACCTTTCTCCAGAAAACTTGTTGCTGAGCGCAGCAAATGGACCGTGTTGTGTTGACACGGGTGTCTTGTTTCTGTGTTACTGGGAGGTTATTTTTATGTATTTATTTTTGAAAATGTCAATAAAATGAAAAGAGGGCGAGAGTTCAGCGAGCGGAAGTTCTGGCAGCTGATTGAATGCATGTGCCTTGGCGCTTGACAGTTAGCGTCAAGTCTTTGGTTGGACTTTCCCTTTGCTTTCCCGGGCAGGGAGTTGGGTTTGTTTTCTCTGAAACATGAAAAGAGTTTGGGCGAATGCAAATGCGAGGCAGCTCCGGCGTGCGCCAGTAATGTGGGGCTTGCTGGGGTTTTAAAGTCGCTGGATATTGCATAGCTCATAAATTCTTCACAAGCATGGACTTGGGGGGGGTTTGTTGGGGGGGGGCGGGAGGAAGATGTGTGTGCATGTATCGGGAGAGCGTGTGTGTGTGTGTGTGTGTGTGGGTGTAAGTGCTGTGCCAGCCTATGAGAGCCGATGGAGCAGACAAGGCGACGCTACAATCTGTTGGACAAATTTTTTCTCGCCCCTTGTAGTTGTTATGTGATAGGAAGTATGGCAAGGGCTGCATATTTTATAAACTTTCTATTAAAGTTGTGGCATGTTATCATAAAACTGAATTGCGATACTTTGTATTACACTCTGGGATTGAGAGATAGACATAGGATTAAAAAAACAATTTCTAGGCATTTCTAGATGATAAATTTAATTTTCTTTGCTATTTGGAGGTCTTCTTTGAAAATGCAATTGTAATGAACGCATTCAGAACTGGAGAATAGATTTACCCTTGGCTTCAAATAGTTGACGTTATCAGGCTCTGTCATTCGTTCCTTCCTATTTTCGGGCTGCTAATTGATGTTTTTGATGTCAGCAAGAAAATTGAAGAAAATGTCATGTGTGAACCAGTGCGGAAGTTAATAAGATTGACTTCGTTGACAGAATTTACAATGAGCGCAGAGACCGCATAATGGGACCGCTGCGAATTCGTGTGCTCTCTTTGGAGTCAAAATTGACACCTCACGCTAGGCCAGCGGTCGATAGGAAAGATGCAACATTTGGGAAGGTTCCTAATCTCAGGTTTTTTCCTCTTACTTTTTTTTTTCTTCTTTTTTTCTTTTTTTTTTTCCCCTCCTCCTCTTTTACCTTTTGGTCTATGGAGCTTATTTGGTTGCACAAGCAGCTGTTTATCCAGAGGGCTACTGCTTTGGACCAAGCCAGAGCCTTAGTTCAATCTCTCAGTGCTCCTCAACAATGCTCATTTTTTATGCTGTTTTGAGTCTGAAAGCAAAAGAGTCTTGAAAAGGTTAGATTACGATGTGTCTTAAGGAAAGCTATACTAATATTGGACAGGGTCATTGCATATGCTTGGGCTATGTGCAATAAAGCTGAAACGTAAATCCCCTCCATATAAAGGAAGGAAGCTGTGGGACACCTACCTGAGCTTTAAGCATAACAGAAGACTACAGCTAAGCGTTACTCTTCCTCTGGGCTCCAGTGTGTGTGCATCTCTGTGAGCATGTACGCCTGCATGTGCAACCTCCAAAACTTCTGACTTTCGCCGAGGTGGTTTTTCCCCCCTTTTTTTGTTTTTGGTTTGGTTTTTTTTTTTTTTTTGTAACTTGGATAAAACGGGAATTCAAACTTTTTCAAAGTAGCAAAAGGCTTGACTGTAATAGTTTAATTTTCCAGTAATGTGACAAAGTTTATTGGATTTGTGTGTATAATTATGGAATGGATTAGCCGAGTTTGGTTCAGTGCATCTGATTATTTTCTGGCCTTTAGGGAAATGCGCTAAAACCCTAATATGTCCACTACCCCCAAGCGGTCTCTTTTTGAAGGCGCCGCACAAAATGTGGTCTCTACTAGCGTTCAGCCTCCAAGGATCTTCAGTGAGAGACATTATTCTTGGAATATCCAATTAATTCCACGGGCAGTGATCAGTTAGCGCTTCTTCTTCCTTTCTCGCCATTTGAAATGCTAACACAATGAATATTTTCTCATTGGTCTGCGTCCCTCGGCTAAGCTGTTGCCGCGGGCTGAGAATTTCATCGACTGATGAGACCAGAGGCTGCGCCGATAAAAGGTTACAGTACGTGATTTGCATGCCAAGTGGGGTTTGGTTTCATGAACTTAAAAGTTCTTTAACTTTTATTTGACTTTTTTTTCTTTTGTACATAGATGAGGGTTGTCGGAAAATTCCTTTCCCAAATTTTCTGGTTTGTTTCCCAAAAAATCACTTAAATTAGCAGTTAGGGCACATTACCGTTTTGGTTTGGACCCTCTTAAGCAAACAGGTACGAAACGCAAACTCTTTTGTACAAATGAAACAAAACTAAACGTCTGCTCCGATCAACAAAAACTTAGGTTTAAAAAAAGGCTTAAAAATTGTAAGAGGTTTCCAAAGAGATCTGGCCAAGTCCAACGTTTCCATTTTCTCTTCTAGTGCAGTGTTGGAGTGTATCTTTAACTAGGCTTTAATTCCTTCAGCGATTGCAGTACGTTCTGTGAGGCATGACAGAATGAAAGTAATATATTTGGCTTTTGTATGTAATAAAAGAGGGAAATCTCCATGTCTTTTGAGTGAGGGGAGTCGGAGCCATGGGTTAAAACGACACTAGCACATTCCTGGAGAGTGATTAAGACAGACTGTTTGGTGCTGTTATTCAATGGTAAGTTGGTGGAAGTTCTTGAAGTATTAATTATGTTCCATCAAGCACGAGCAAATATTCCAAGAGCAAAACAAGGAAGCTGTTATCTTTGTCTTCGACACAGCGTTTTGCACAATTGCCTGTGCAGTTCAGTCTGAAATGTTGGCCATGGCAGCTAAGATGGGGTTCCAGGACTGAACGGTGCCGTGATCCTAGGATAAATGAGCCGATCCTAAAAGTTAGAGGTAAACTAAATTGAAACAAAGCAACTACGGCGCATTAAATGCAGGCTTTTATGATGCGGTGAGGGTGAAGGAAGGTGGTGCTGAAATAAAGCCTCGCACAGAAGGTCTACGCTCCGTGTTGTTCTCGACTTGCAGAATGTCTTAGATGTACGTTGTAAGCCGTTGACAAACTTTGTTGGTTTAGAGATGTGACGGATGTATTTTCTGATCTGAGAAGTATTTGGGGGATAGAGATAATTTTTTTTTCATCCTCTTTTCCCTCTCCCTCCCCCCCAAAAAAAGAGCGTCAGCCTTCTGCGTGACTCTAATCTTAGAGGCTGGATAATACGGTTGGAGATTTGACATATTCCTACTGAATAAAAATCAGGAGACCCTTACCAAAATTGTTAGCAAAAGGGACTGGCAGAACTAGGTACGGAGCGGGGTGGGTTTGTGGTTTTGTTTTTTTTTTTCTCCCCTTCCTTTCCCTAGCTGTCTAGGAGGAGTAAAGCAGGTGGCTCCCCGTGGCTGACTTTTCATGACAACATGCCATTAGAAATTGCGGTCCTGTTGATCAATCCACTCGACATGACAGCTTTGCCGCAAGGCCTGGCTCTTTGAGCACCAGCGCTCTGGCTTTTCCCTCCTTTTTTCCTGCACTAATTGGTGAAAGTTTTTACTGTGCTTGTGGCATAGGAAATTCTTTTGAACATTGTCACAATCAAGTGTTGACTTCTTTAGAATTGCAAGTAGGTTAAGTGTGTATCAACATTAAAAAAAAAAAAAAAATCCACAAAAGGTATAACTACCGAAATTTTATTAAAGTAAAATTGGGAAAACACACGGATTGAATTATCAAAAAAGATTTTTGATGCGGAGGAGTCAATTAAAATAATGTTCCTTTTCAACTTTGCATAGCCAAAGATGCTACCATGTTTGCGTCTCAAAAAGTAGAAAGGAAGAGACAAATTTAGAAAAATCTTATTTTCTTTTTTGCTTAGTCGGAAGCACAGAACCGAGCCACATCTTTCAGCCTAAATAGAAACAAATGGCTGCGGTTTAGTACCTGAAAATTTAACGGGTACTGGATTTTTCTGGTGATTTAAGATGCTGGAAATGATTATGCACCAAATAAGATATCTTAGGAAATTCTGTTTCTTAAAAAACAGAAAAGAAAAAAAAACGGTATGTGCAGTATTCAGGAGGAGGAGGAGGCGGGTAGCTGTGTGTTCGCACACAGCACGGGGAAGGTAATTGAGCATTTGTGTGATTCTTCCATCAGAAATGCAGTCGGGAAACTTCTGTAACAGGTTTTGTGAGAAACTCCCTCGGCTGAAAATGGGATTATTGATGTTTGCAGATAAAAGTTTATTAAAGCATTGAATACTTGTTGACAAATTCAGGGGAAGATTCAAAAAATGTTTATAAAATATTATTAGTAATGAGGAAAATAACAGATTTCTCTTACAGGAAAATATTGTCATCTAGTGCATTGGCTTAAAACATAGGTTTTAATTTATTGCAGGTAGAATTTTTGTTCTCAGTTCTGCAGGTTGCTGTATGTTCATCCCTAAACATGAAATCTCTTTATTTTTACCATTCGTAAATCTAGAAAAACCTTAATTTTAGTTGATGCAATTTCAGAGATGCAGGCGTTTTTAAAATAATCTGTGCAACTGCGCTGCGAGGATTTGTAGAATGAACACGGGAAAGAAATCGGGAGAGGATGAGTGACAAAGAACAAGAAAAAGGGATATATAAAACGTGGAGGTGGCTTTTCTTTAATAATGCATACGTAGCAATAGGGGACTTTGGATAGAATTCTCTCAGCTCTCTTAAACCCAATCTAAGGTTAATTTATAATAAATAATTATAGTTTTAGCAGCAAAATGAGACCCTGTGAAGCTGAGAGGGAAAGGCAGTGATACAGTTTTAAAAGCTTGAACGTGCTCGTAGTTTTCTGTTGCAAGGGTAATAGCTACGACTATATTTTTTTTGTAGATCAGACATCGACATCGAAAGAAGCATAAATTCATATAATTAATTTTGCCATTGTAAAAATCATTTGCTAAAATTTGCATTATTAACATTATCAAGTCGCTGGTTGGTGAGACATCAGACATGACGAGTGAGAAGGGCAGCTTAGGGAGAATTGGGCTTTAAACCCTCAGCAGATCGGAGTTAGGATCAAAGGCGCTTGTTTTATGTGGCTGTGTGACACTTTGAAGTCTTGACTGCACCTACAGCACTCATTTCATCAGGTTCACTGGTGTCTTAATAGCAGATCAATAAGTTTCAAAGTCGGAGAGTTAATTTGATACTAGTGCTGATGTGGTCGTGCTGGGGAAGCAGAGAGAGGCAGGCAGAGAAAGCAAGCCTATTAACCATCCTGATAGGGAGAGGTGTGTACCGGCGGTGATGGGTACCCGCAAAAATCCAAACTGTAAATATTGACCTGAAATTTGAAAGCTCCGCGTACTAAAGGCGTCGAGGTGTTTACATTATTGAAAGAGATTGTATGCAAGAGAGGTTGCTGTGCTAGCACCATTCTCCAGCCACGCAGCGCCAAGTTGTAAGAAAGTTCCTCCAGTAACGAGAATAAATGCCGACTCCTGAGCCCCTAAAACATCACATCCTTTGGTGAGATTCCCTGCACCCAGCTGCCTACCTCCGCCCCCACCCCAAGTAAAAATAAAGACATATATATAAGGGGGGAAAAGGGGGAGAGACAGAGAGAAAACACAGTGGGCAACACGTTAGAATAGCTGTTCATTTTTTTTTTCTCATCCTTTGCCAGCTTGTTTGCTTTCCTGCTGTAACGCAAATAGTTCACAAGAAAATGGCTGTATTTTTAGATGAAGTGGGGTCAGTGACACTTTGTTTTCCTACCGAGTATATTTAAATATAAATCTATATATTAACTATTGTCCTTCAATGCTACTTTTTACCAGTCCTGCGATGACGGAACTCATCAATCCCTTTTCCAGCTCTCGGTATGAGCGCTTGCTCGTAGTTCCAGGGCAAAATTTCGGCTCTTTTCAAATAAATTTGGCCACGTTAAAACCCGCTTCTCCTGAACTCTCCATG
>NW_015090781.1:7944128-7946048 GCF_001431845.1 Calidris pugnax
AAACATTGAACTTTGAAAAAATTAGAGGCAAAACAGAAAAAGAGGGAGATTTTGAAACAGAAAACTTTGGGAGATTTTGAAATCGCTTCTTGCATAGCTGGTATAATCCATATGATATGAATTACTGGTTTGAATTAGAATGTTTTCCTTATCCGAGATGGTTACAAATAGCAACTTTTTTTTTTTTTTAAATTATTTCTTTTTTTCTTTTTCTTAAGTTATTGTTGGTATATGGGGGGGGATTGGAGGGGAAGGGGGGGGGATGTGAAACTTGTCCATCAGTGGCCCCGGCGCTGGCGGCTGCCGCGGGAAATCGCACGTGTGACAAAGGCGGCCGCTGGAGTGTGGTGGCCGCTGTGAATAGAGGGAGGGAAGGCAATTAGTTGCCGTGTTGTCGGGGCTTTTTACTTGTCAAACTGGAGCCGCCGTCGCTTTTGTTAGCGCCGTGTAAAGGGAAATCGCGGGGTTTTGTTTTGGTATTAAGGGCCTTAAGGATCGCTGGCTGACACTTTGCACGCCAAGGCCAGAGCGGTGCGGGGAGAGGGGACGGGGAGAGGGGACGCTCTGCTCGGGCAGACACAAAACGCACTGATTCTTTTCCCCCCCTACTTCCTTCATTTATTTTTTTTTAATTTATTTTCTTTCCTGGGTGCCAGTTGCAGTTTGGTTTGTTTTTTTTCAGATTAAACTGCCACTTAAAAAAGCAAACCTGGAACCACTCAAGGTCTCCCTGGTTGTAACAGTTTCCATTTTTTCCCCCCGATATTTATTTAATCCTCTTGTTTCGTTCTTTGGGGGGCCGAGGGGAGGGGAAGGGGGGGGTGAACTCCCTCCAGTGAGTCACCCAGGTGTGCGCAGGGAGCACAAGTGTGTGCAACTGGTCCCCTTTGGTGCTTCATCTGTCCATCCCGCATGGCCATCCCTCTCCCTGCCCGCAGCATCCGCCGGCGTTAACAAACTCGCTTGGGGAAAAAAGTGAGGGAGGGGAAGGAAGGAAGAAGGTGGCCCACGGTTTCCTAATTATTCCCCGTTAAACCAGCCTTCGTGGCTTTTGCCCCTGTTGCAGAGTAACTACTTGGCAACTTTAGGGAAAGGGATAAATAAGAGATGAGAAACGGGCTCTCGGAGAAGTCGGACGCTGCGCTTTGCCCTCGGTTCCCGGCTGGGCTGTAGGAAGCGGGCGTCTCGGGGGCGAGGGCGAGGGGCAGGGGAGAAGGCTTCATCCTTGCTGAGTTCAGGGATGCTCTCTGGGTACCCCTGTTTATTCTCACTCAGGAGCAGCTTGGGAAAACACAATAGGCAGGGCACCGTACCGGTAGCCATCTCGAAGCATCACTTTTACAGCGGGGTCAGCGGTTTACAGAAATATTAAATGCTGAAGAGGGGTGGGGGGGAGAGAGACACCAGAGCTAATGGTAAAGGTCTGCCAAATGTCACCTCGGTGTTACAATGACAAGAAAATATACTTTCCTTACAGCTCTCCCCCTAAGAAATTTGTTCTGAGGGATTTGACAATCTTGCAGATAAAGTGACTGCTGGCTACACTTAACTGATCATGCTCCCTCACGGCCGGCCGGCGGTTCCTCGCTGCACTTACTAATACCTGGGCAACCTGGGCTGTAGTAGCATTGTCATTGATTTCCAAGGTAACTGCTTTTTAGCTCTTCTGAGCAGACATACCTGCGTAGAGGGGGGGGAAAAAGTCCTTTCCCCGTTCCCTGGAAGGATGATGGTGAAGTGCTGTATAGGAAAAGAAAAGAGGCTTCTCTAAATTTTGATAACCGCAGCCGACAATTTAGAAATAAGACACTTCTCACAGCCAACATGACAGTGGATTTGGAGCATTCAGAAAACACCAGGCCAAAAAACTGGAGACATCTTGATCTTTTAAGACAGCTTTTCCAGTACTTTAAGTGAAGG
>NW_015090781.1:7946058-7946760 GCF_001431845.1 Calidris pugnax
AGCGGGGAAAGAAAAAGAGAGAAAAGCTGCAAGGAAAATAATACAAAGCCAGCACAATTGGCATCTAGACAGTAAAGAAAAAAGTTTTTGAGGTTAAGAGAAGGAAAGACAAAGCTGTTATGTACCCGAGGGATGCAATTTTATTGGGAATGGAAGATATGAGTGGTAAAGGAGGAGCGCTTGCCTCTGGGTTCTCTCTCTTCCAGCAGTTCGGCTGCTGGCATCTCAATTTGAATTGCTGGGTGAGTAGCACTTTCTGTGTGCGCGCTTTCCGTCTTGACCATTGAACTTCTGATGTGACTTCTCTCCCTCTCCCCCTCTCTCCTTCTCCTTTTCTTTCCTCCCGTGCGGAATCAAAAAAAAAAAAAAAAAAAAAAAAAAAAAAAAAAAAATTAAGAGGAGAAAGAAAGAAGGGGGGGGAAAGAAATCAAGCGAGCATCTCCAGCTGTGACCTTTGTTAGCGACGTTGTTTTTATTTATTTCTTTCATGGTAATCGTCTTTTTTTAGCGGGGGGAAGCGTGACTTTTCGATGACACTTTAATTTTTACAGCAGTGGCGAGGAGCCGGGCGGCAGAGCGCCGGTTTTGTGGCGACACAATGGTGCAGCGGGGCAGAGTTGTTGCACTCCTCCTCTTTGCCCTTCCCTCCGCCTAATTTTGGGGTTTGGTTAAGGAAGGTGGTGGGGAGGGGGGGAATAAAAT
>NW_015090781.1:7946770-8008586 GCF_001431845.1 Calidris pugnax
AAATAAAATAGGAGGGGTGGGGTGGGGGGGAAGAGGAGAAATTTTTTTTTTTCTCGTGCATCCAGGGTGGAATCGGGGTGTGTTTTGGGGGGGTTTGGTGCAGAGCAGGTTGGAGGGGCTGGTTTGTGGCTGCTGAACACAATGGGTTAGCGGCGCGGAGAAGTGTGTGTGCCTGTGGTGGCTGTGCCTTGCACCCGCAGCCAGGCACTCACACCGTGACCATGACATCACTAGCTTTGCTTTCCTTTTTCTCCTTTGGGGCGGAGGGGGCCACTTCAAAGCTTTCTCCAGTTCAGTACGATATTTCCTTAACTCTGAAACCATGAAGGTAAAAAAACGTTTGAGTTTGGGTGGTTTTTTTTTTTTTGGTTGTTTGGTGTTTTTCTTTAAGGAGAAAAAGTTGGTTTGTAGCAGGGCACAGACATTACAGTTAAGGGGGTTTTGGAGATGGAATGCTTTAACTCTTGTCATACACAAAACGAGATTTTTTCTTTTTTTTTTCTTTGAAATTATTAAAAATAGTGTGTAGTAGTTTTTAATTGGATGCTTTTGATCCTGTGTTTGGTTGACACTCAGATTTTCTGAATTCTTCAGAAAGCTCAGCTGCAACGTGAAAGATGAAAATTTTAGAGGCACTACATAAAAATGACTTCCCTCTGTGATAAAGGAGTATGAAAAATAATACTGAATGTTGATAAATATGAGATAACATGTGTTTTGACACAGTGGTTCTGTGTTCGTTATCAGATGTCCATGAGACTTTTTTTCTCCTATTAATATATATTACAGAAAGTAAACCTACCCCTCAGCCAGTTGTGTACATTGCATGTAATTATACACAGAAAATAGAAATGCATTTAGAAATTTCAGAAAGCATCACATTTTCACTGGAGGTTTTGTAGGAATCTTGAGTTTTCTGCTGTTTTCTTTTCTAACTCTGCCAAGCTTGCTTAGAGCATCACTTGATCCAGGAGGAGGATTTCTATCACATCAGTGCTCTGTGATACCTTTGCCTGAGTGACTTAGTTGATTTATTTGCCTTTCCTTGTCTAAAACAAGGGATAAAATTCTGTAGAATTCATCTGAAATGAATTAATCTAAAAGGACAGTTGTTTCGATGTTTCTTCTTTCACTGCACGTTGTGGCATACGCAGGTTTTACATGGCTGGTGATGAGATCTCGTTAGCGTTTTACCTTTGGAGGAATTCTTTTCATTAGGACTTGAGGCAAAGGCCTGACAGCACTGTACAAATGTTCCTGCTGCTTTTCTTCCAAAATATTTGCAAGGTGTTTTCGGTTCTGATGTGCATTTAACATCATGTTTTTAGGGAAACTTTGTTGAATGTATTCAATAAATAATTGATCTGGACTTAATTAATTTCATTGCTCAATTGTGTTGTGGTGGCGTGTATTGTTTTTAGCACATTAAAAAAACGAAAACGTTTTTTAGAGCTTTGTTATTTGTTCAGCTATTTAATATACGTTTGCTAGATATATTGTGTATCAGTATTGAGCAGTGTGCTGTCGTTTGTGAATACTGCATTTTAAAAAGCTGTACTGAAAACTTGGCATTGTATGTTAAGGCATGTATGTGCACGTTAGTGTTTTAATAATGCTGTTATTACTGAAATTGCCAAATACGAGTGGGTATAGGCATGCATGCTAATTTTTTTTCCATTTCTTGCAGTTTTTTAACAGCCTCCCGTTCAAGTTTTTTACTGTAGACAGAAGTCACAGATACTCTAACAAAATCAGTGGAGCTATTTCTCATGTAGTATATGTCTGTCTAGTGCTGAAATATGTGATTTATATTCAAGAATTAAAGCTGTTTATAGTGTGGAATTTTAGAGAATGCTAGGCAGTAAATTAAATTGTATTAGTAGGGGTTCTTACGAAGCACCATAACAGATATGGTCTATCAGGGCAATTACAAGCATCCTTTTGCTTGCATTCACTTCTCCCTTCTTCCCACCTTTTCTGATTTTTTGTGCTTGCATTATTCCTTTGTATCTCTCCCCTCTCCACCCCCTTTATGTTCTGGACTGTTTCCTGAAGACCTGCTCAGGTTTCACCAGTCCCGTTGCTTCATGACTGTGTATCCAGCACACTTGGTACTGGTGCTGCTTAGGAAAACAGTATTTTTCTGTGTTAGTCTGATGTATGCTAAGTCTTTCTGCTTTTTGCCTTGTTAGATATGAACGAAGGCTTGCCTGCTCTACAGAGATAATATCTGTCTAGTAATTAACTAGTATAGTTAGTATACTAGTAAAGTATGCGAAGAAAGCAGTGGGGTATTTGTCAGGTTGGGAAAGAGACTGTGTCTCTCCTTTTGTAACAGAAGAAATAGGTCTGGGCACCTCAGTGCCTGAAACTTGGGGAATCTGAGCACCTCCATGTCCTCCTTGTATGGGGAAATTCACCTGTTGATTAAATCATCTCTGATATTGAGACACAGTGTCAAGCTTGGCTGGATACCCGCAGGCCACAGTTTCTGGGCTATGGGCTGGGGGAACTCCTGTGTCCAAATGTGCCTTGAGATCAGGGTGGATGCAGCAGAGTGCTTTCTCTTGATCAAAAAAAGCATTTAGAGAATGAAGGAGGTAAAATCTAACTGACATCGGTGGAATTCCAAGCGATGCTAGAGGGTCTCAAAATATACAGCTGTGTCTAAGCAAGTGCTTGTCTGGATCTGACCTGACGTTGGAGTAACACCACATGGCCCAAGGATGCAACGCTTCACTTGTATTTAAAATGTCAAGTTTATTTTTCCCCTTTTTTTTCTTTTTTTACTTAAAAGACCCCCAAACACCCCAAATACTGTAGCAGTAAGACTATAGTCCACAACAGCTTTTTAAAGCAAAGTGTGACCACACTTAATACTAACATTTTACTACTAATGTTTTTAATTCTCCTGCATGAGAACTAGCAGGCAGTAATTAGATAGCTAAACCCCAGTTCTTCCCCTTTTACGCTGGAGGATTTGGCGCATGCTAATTGTCACCAGATCATTTCACATAATTGCCTTTTGGCGAAATTAAGTGGAAATTTCCTGAACATCTTAAACTCCCGCTTCCCCCCCCCCTCCCCTTCCCTCAGTACCTTTGCTCCCTCACAGGAAGGATGCCGAAAATGTCAAGCACGGAGGCTTAGTGCTCCAGTACGCAGGGGGCACTTCATCAGAGCTAAAGGGGGGAAAAAAAAAAAACAACGAAACAAAACCTATTATTTTCTTGAATGAATTGCTGGACACTTAAAGCCAGGAAGCTGATTTTGTTGTTTTGTCTGAGAGATTGCTAATAGAGCATGGGGTTTTGGTTGTTTTTTGGTTTTTTTTTGGAAAGCTGGCAGTACTTGCAGGAGCAGGTAGGCACTTGCTGGCCTGGGAATTGGTCAGGGAGGGATGGGGATGAAGCAGAAGGATGCAAAAGTGTGGTGTCCCCCATTAAATATGTATATTTTTATTAAGGGGAGGGCAGTGGGGGGTTGTTTTTTGGTTTTTTTTTTTTTTTAATTTTCTTCTGGGCTGTATTTTTTAAAAAGTAACCCTTGATTTAAAAACAGAAAAAACAAACAAAAAAAAAACTTTGTTGTTTTGTCTGAGAGATTGCTAATAGAGCATGGGGTTTTGGTTGTTTTTTGGTTTTTTTTTGGAAAGCTGGCAGTACTTGCAGGAGCAGGTAGGCACTTGCTGGCCTGGGAATTGGTCAGGGAGGGATGGGGATGAAGCAGAAGGATGCAAAAGTGTGGTGTCCCCCATTAAATATGTATATTTTTATTAAGGGGAGGGCAGTGGGGGGTTGTTTTTTGGTTTTTTTTTTTTGTCAAGCTCTGTCGGGGGGCGGGGGTTATTGTCCCAGCACATGGTTGTCAGTGCTCCTGTCATCATTTGTGTGAAAGAAGAAAATGAGCCTTTTTTTTTAGCAGGGCGAGTTGTGATTATCAATGGAGGCCTTGTCTCCCGCTACAATGGGCAGTTAGCTTAGGGCAGGACCTTAGGCAGAAATCAGCTACATTAAACTGTGAAAGGGCTCAGGCCACTGTATCAGCCATAATGGAGCAAGGGGAAGTAGTTTTCAGGAGGAAAATGGTTAGTCAGGTGTGAAAGCATCCTTACAAAAATAAACTGCGACTGGACTGGCTAAACGGAGCCGGGTAAAATTAAATCTTCAACCTTTTCAGGAAACGCTTCATCACGGGCACAGAATTTTTATGCTTGGGAGGGGGACGAGTTATATACAGCTGGTGGGTTTGGTTGGCTTTAGCTTTTCAGTTAACTGGAATGGTTTGCAGTTTCCTCCCTGAAGTTTGGGGATGCCACCCAGAGCGGCCGCTGATGTGGGAGATCCCCGGGGCCAGCGTGGTGCTTACTGATGGGTGCTCTGCTTTGGGTGTGTGTGACCCTGGCTCAAAATGGAAGAATATTCCAAAATTTGCAGCTATATTCGGGGATTTGTCTTTTCTTGCAACTTAGTTTTCTGATTTGAAGTGTGTGTGGGGGGGGTGTCATTCCTAGGCAGAACCAAGGAGACATCAACCTTTAGAAAAAGGATAAACTCTCTCCCTTACAAGCATCCTTGGAGCTGCAGAGCAGCTCAGGAACATCTGTTAGCATTTCACTGGGCACAGTCAGCATAACTGCAATAGCACCATCTGGAAAATACAGGGAGACAAGTTATAAACCTGTTTTTTAATATGAACTGGTATTGAATGGCACCCTTTGCTAAGCCCAGGGAGCAACTCCAGGAGGGCCTGCTAATTCAAGACCACTGTCGACCTTCTGCATCCACCCTGGAGGAGGGGAAAAGGCTGACAAACCCTCTTCTGTGCCGCTTTTGTTTTATTGTATTAGGCTCATAAAGGCACTTTCAGGGCCCATCTTTCTTCAGGAGAAAGGGAAAGCAATGGGGAGACGGGGAAGAGGAGAACGTGGCAAAAAAGGCAGGCGGAGCTCTAGCTCCGTTTGTTTTCAGTGTCTGTTGATTAATAGGTTTTAAGGTGAATGGCGAGTTCTTGTTCCTCCTCCGTTATTCGTGGAGAAGGAAGGGGAGAGGGCTCTGGGGGTCCAGGGAGCAAGGGTCTGATCAGTCCCTCTGGCTGCGGGTGGTGGGGGGTGCCCAGGGGACTGCAGCCCGTCCCTGCCTGGGGAGCAGGACTTGAGGCTTTAAGGACATGGAAAAGGTGTCCCCAGGTCAGGGAAGGGGGTCCCTCCCTGGCTGTGGTCACAGGGGCTGTTCCAGGCTGTGGAGGGGCAGGAGTCTCCCCCCAGCCCTTCCTCCAGCCAAAGGTTTGGCCGCCTCGATGCTGCAATGGCACGATGGCTTGTTTTCAGACTGGGTGGCTTGTTTTTGCAGACTTGCTTTTCCTAACACCACGCTGTCCCGGTGAGGACAAATCCTCTGGCCTCTCTGGCATGTTTTTCTCTGTCTTGAGTTGATACCATGTTTTTATTACCAAAGCCAAACAAGCTATGAATTTGCAAACAGAAATCGCAGTAACAAACTCTTCCTGTTTAAAGGTTGGTTTCTCTTTGTGTGCTCAACAATGCAACGTTTCATCTCGTGCAAGTCTTATGTTGCTTTCAGAGACTTGGGAACTATTGATTTATACAGCATGTATTAACTTCTTCAATAAATGGGGAGTATTCATCAGTGGGGTGTATTAAATTGGGCTGTATACGCATAGAAGCATCTTTCATCCTGTTAATGAAATGTCCTTACCATGCAACAAAGACTAATACACAGCAATTTATACACACTATCCCCTGCAGTTTAAATCTGAAGTTCAGATATTTTTTTTTGTTCCCTAAAGGCACCTATCAGAACTTAGGCTAAATGGATCGCAGTATCCCTCGCAAACATATAACAGTCCAAAATTTGTTGTGTGTTTTTTTTTTTTTTTTTTTTTTTTTTTTTTTTTTTTTTTTTTTTTTCCCCATTCCAGAGCTCCATTATTGTTTAAAGTCATTCGTGTTTAAGCACTCCCAGAAGCATTTCGAATTCATATAGAGAGATTTAGTAGTTGAGTCCCTATGGGGACAATTTCCTCTGGTTTGCTTCAGGTGGGGGTTATCAAGAAAAGCAAACTTCTGTTGTTTTTTTGCAATTCTTTACCGTGCCCTCTCACCCGGCATGTGAGACCCCAGCTTTCAGTGGAGAGGAGTGATTTATCAGCAGATGACTTGGTACTTTGTAGATGCTGGGATTTCTCTCTAGAAATCTCCACTTGTTCCCGTCCTATTACCACATGCCCTGATGCTAATCTGTGCGTACCCCTTTCTGGGCCTGACACAGCCATAAATGGAGCTCTGCAACTTGCCAGAGAAATTCCTGCATCTCACAATGGCTTTTAGCTTAAAACTGCCCTTGATAAAGCGCTCGCAAATGTATGTTGGAGAAGGGCCTTTTGCAGAGGGATGGCTGAGGTCATCTAATAGGTGTCTCCTATTGATGGCTTCTGTGGTTTACCTTTCATTGCCAGTGGATGGGGTTAGGACCACACTTGTTACTCAGGCAGAGCTCCCATTGACTTCAAAGGAAGATGCATGTGCGGGATTAATCCTGCTCTTTCCCAGCTAGTCCTTTCTTTTTTCTCTTTTCCAAGGAAGCTTGGTTAACTTCAGGAATGCTGCTTTTAAAGAGCAGCTCATTTGGCTCATTATGCATGATTAGCTTGGCTTCCAAATTGCACGTGTTATTCTGAGCAGACTTAGGGTCCCTTTTCCCAGTGTGTGATAAACAGTGTGAAACAGAACACAAACCTGGCCTGGGGTGGTGATGCAGATGCAGACTGATTTGCAGAGACCATGGATCACTCCTCTGTCCTGGAGAGCATGGTTTTGAGCACGTAGATCACAGTTTCCCCTTTTGCCCCGGTACATTCTCCTTACACCCCTGCCCCAGTATCATTAGGGTGGCAAAAAAGTGTCCTATCCCTGCATCCAGGACCTTTATATGAATTGCCTGAGTGCAGAGCAGTCACCTAAATAAAAATTACTTACCTGGGGAAAAGTTTGCAGGGTAAGGTTCAAATTCTTGGTTGTTGATGTTTCAACTTTTTTTTCCCTTTTGCTTTTTATTTTTCTCTGAGAGGTGTTAAGCAAAACATATAATAATTTAGCCCTTGTGCTGTTATGTGGAGGTGTTGTGGGGGGTCTTGGTATATCAAAGCGGTGGGTGGTAGTTTCCCACAGTTTACATGTAACCCCCTATAGTATGTCTGGCTTTGGTGACACAGGCATGTAACTCCAGCTTTCCTCTCACATTGTTTCTTGTTTGTCGGCTTAAGTCTGACCCTTTAATGTTATTCTGTCACTTAATTATTTTTTTAACTAACCAGTTCCAGTTTCTGTGGAAATAAGCTCTCCATGGAAGACAGCCCTCGGTGGCTGTCAGGATCTGGGTGAGAGTTGTTTGCAGTGATGTGAAGGTAGCCTTGGGAGAGCTGCAGCAGCTACCAGCCATGCTGTGTGCCACCTGATAGCAAGAGTTCACACAGTTCTTGGCCAGCAGAAATCCCTCTTACTGGGAATGATTGCTTTTTGTGAACAAAGTCAAGTGGTTGTTTGGTAGATAATGTCATGTGTTGTCGAATAGATAGATGCCTGCTATTTTGCATGGTGTGTAATAAGATTTGTTACGTGAAGCCCTTGCCAGACCTTTCGGTTACTTTCAGCCTGCTTTGGTTGGTTGACTTGGAAGAGAACAGATTTTGGGTTAGAGCATCTCCTTGGGCTTTTTGAATTAAGGGGCTAAATCCCCATAGCTCCTGGTGCAAAACCATTATGGGTCTGTGCGCTCCTTGGTTGTACAAGTGGCAGAAGACCTGACCTACAATCCAGCCAAAAAAATATGCTTTAATTCATAGCGTTGGCTGTCACGGCTGCGCTCTGTCCTGCGTCTGGGTCTCTTGACGTGGGACTCTCCAGTGCTGGGAGTGCAGTATTAGAGGGGAATTGTTCCATGGAAGGGCTGCAGAAAGCAATGCACAGGGTAAAAGTTGTGGGAAACATCAGCACTGCTCTTTGGCTTGCTTCTCTTGGATGCACACTTTTTATGCAGGTTATTCAAGGGGTGAGTCAAATAGCTCCGTATGGCTGGGGCTGGAGGAGCCAAAGCTGAACCTTGGCTTGACCAAAGCACGATGGAGGGACTTCTTGTTTATTTGGGGGAAGGCTGATGTTTCTTTTCCTGATAGCTCTCTTCCCTCTTCCTTTCCCCCACTCTAGAAACACATTCTCGAAGAATAACTGAATTATTTTTGAAATGCTTTTAAGGGAAGCTCGCAGCGTTCGAACCAAGATCAGATAGTAACTGGTCCAAAGTGGCACGGCAGGGGGGTGCGTTTTGGGGTGCTGGGGAGCGAGCGGTGGGGTCGGAGCCATCCCTGGGCAGGAGGGTGAGCAGGAGAGCACTGGCAGACCCTGAACGGCAGCGGCGCTATCGGGGGCCGCCGTGGTATCACTACTTTATTTTAATGTGATTCCTTTTACTTGATGTTAATGCAAGTTGTTCCTTACTTAAAGTAATAAAAGGAAATGAAGACACATTCTAAAATGAAACCTGACTCTAATCCATTCATCATCTAATACCAGCCTCTTTATCTTTGCTGGTACCTAATCTGGTTAAATGTCCCTGTTGTAGGATTTTAGTGAAAATCCTCTATGGGGAATAGGGTTTTTTGCAATTGGATTACTCGCAGTAAATGGTCCAGCAGTTCGCTTGTTTCAGCTTAATTTTTCCTTTGTGATCTTGTAAGGGTAAGTTACAGTTCAGCCTGCCTTTTCCTTTCATTCATTCACTCCTCTTTTTTTTTTTATATTGTTGTTAAGAAAAATTTTTTTTTTTCCCCCCAGAGCTAGGAATGTGACAGGGAAAACCTCATGATATCTACGTGATTATTCCCCCCACAAGCGTGTTAATTTCAATGGCTTTATCTGGGGTTTTTTGCCATTATTTATATAGCTGAATATTTTAGTAGCCTAATTCATCAGTATCCAGTTTCCATTTATTAGCGCTCTCTGATGAATTGATAATTAATCAGCGCTTCTAAAATATATATATATAAAATATGCAGGTGATCGCTTGTCAGCTTAATGCTTGCTGATGAAGGGAATACTCTAGCACTACAAAGGCTTTTTATCTGGAGTATTTGCAATGAGCAGTAAAATGCAGAACTGAAAGTGAGGACAGGAAGGGGAAAGGAAAAGACCTACAGGTCAGTGAGCATTTGGGTCTCGTGCTAATTAAATGGGGGACTCTGTCAGCCCCTCGCTGAGGAGTCTGCCTGCATCTTCGAGGTGAGGCACAAGATTATAAAAGAAAAAGGAAAAATTTTAAAGAATTGCTGTTGCTCCGTACAGGAGCACGACAGGTCAAAAAGATTAAAGAAACTCAAGAGCAGGGAAGGTGTGTGAGGAGGTTTTAAGCAAGAGGGTGGGAAAACTGCCAGGGTGACGCTGAGAAGGGATCCAGAAAAGTCTGAGGACCGTGTTGAAATCTCAAATTTGTCTATGTCATGCCTCGTGCTGCAGTGGGGGTTACCCGCCAGGCCTCTAACGCCATCGACCTGTTTTCTCTTGACAGTCTAACAAAGTGCCAGTTGTGCAGCACCCACACCATGTACACCCTCTTACGCCGCTTATCACGTACAGCAATGAGCACTTCACACCGGGAAACCCTCCTCCACACTTACCAGCCGACGTAGATCCCAAAACAGGTAGGTGGGAAATAGTTTGGGGGGGCTTTTTTTGAGATTGGGTGGGTGGATCTTTCCATTTTGCGTATTAGGGGGAAAGAGTGTGGGAGGAAGGATTTCCCATGCTGGAGCACCAAAGGGGGCATGTAAAATGTCAAACACACGCAAGAACACGGCCAAAATAATTTCTTTTTAAGCCAATTAGGCTTCAGAAGGAAACCTACTGGGTGAATTTTCATAAAGCTCCGGCAGGGTGACACCAGAGTTGCATGTGTGGGGTCGTTCGCAAGTGTGTTTCTTTGCAAGCGTGATACCCCATCCAGTCATTGGATCTACCGAGTGCTTGGTTTGCATGCACGACCCAGAGAGTTAAACATGTACGTTCTGTGATCTGCACTTACAAAATTGCAGCTGGAATTTTAAAGGTGGTGGGTCATGACCGGTTTCAAAATGAACCTCTTTTAATTCCCCAAATCCCATTGTTTCTGTGTCAGGAGTTCAGCCATTTTTCTCCTATAATGTTGAATTTTCATCCGCTCTAACTACTTAGCTCCAGCTCTATACTTGCAACCCTTTTCCCCAATGTAAGTCTACCCAACTCTCGGTTCAGCCTGAAGGGCAGTCTACTTGAATATAGAGCACCGTGTAAAACCCTGACTAGATTTATTGCTGTTATAGAATAGAATTTACATGTTATTCTAACTTTTTAAGAGTCCCTGTTTAACCTGAGGGCCCAGAGAAGTCAAACAGTGTCAATCTTCCTTCTTCGGGCTGCACTGAGATCCTAGTGACAGTGGTTTTGTTTTTGTTAATCCAAATCCCAGCTAGTTAATTGGAAAATACATCAGAAACTGAATTCATGTCAAAGGAGTCACTCTGTGTTGGCCCTAATATGTGCAGATAATTTATCTAAAGCCCAGCCCTTCACTGAGGCTGTGCATTAGCTGGTTTTCATTCCTTGTGCTTCAGTTGGGGACCCACTTTTAATTGTGTTTAATGCTAACTTCACATGGCTTAAAAGGAATCCATCTCACCATCCCTGGATATTGCAAGTGAATGGCGTAGTCAACCTCTCATTTAAATAACGGTAGTACAGGGAATAGCTTTTAAATGGTTATCGTAAAACATATGATTAACGTCTGTAGACTGTTTACTTTTCTTCTGTGAACATTCTTTCAAGTGTGCAAATAGCTCGCCGGATGGTTAAAGCCCAGTTAATCTGTTTGGGTTTTGTAATGGAGAAAAAGCAATGTCTGCATGAAAATGTCACACAAGGAGATTTAATTTAGAGATTAAAAGCTTCCTGAGTGACTTAAAAAAATAGTTTTTAGCCATGAATACAGTACCCCTTCCTTTTAATGGTCTCTGTTTTAATTTTGTTTCTGCTGTGTAATTGTGCTCTGGCTTGTTAATTGAAAGACCCGATCTTGTAACCCTTATTCCTCTTGAGTAATTCCTACTTGCTCTTAAGGTAAGGAGCGTTAAGATTTAAGGCTTGCATCTGGAGCTGGTTTCTGGTCTCCAAGTAGGAACTGCACCAATTTCAGAAGAAAGATGGGCTCCCTCTCCTCCCCTGCACACCTTCAGCTTCTGCCCCTGTTTTACCAAGCACTTCCAGGGGTTCTCCCCTCCCCTCCTAGGTTTTGGAAAGGTTTCCTAGGTTTGCTCAAAAGCAAACATCATTTGCAATTATAATGACTTTGTAACTCATTTTGGAGGTTACTTTGGAATAACACCATGCTGTAGACTATGCCATCAAAGTATGGGGAGGGCTTGGGCTCTTTTGGTGACTTTGAGACTAACTATGAATAACTATGAAGTCAATATAGGGACCATCTTTCTGTTGAGCATTTAAGACAGCACCTAGCACAGCGTCACACCAAAACTATAGCTGAGACTCCTCAATTCTCATCCTAAACAACAAAATAATTATCCCTGATTGGAGAGGTGACCGAAGGAGTGAATCACATCAGTTTTTTGGGTTGAATCTCATTTATAAAACAAGACTGTGAAACAGCCATTGGAAATCCAAAGTGAAGTCACGAGTATTTTAATAAAAATTAATAGATGGCAATTTAGAAACATAGGTGCTTTTTCCTTATATTCTATTTATTTCCATGTCTCAATACTAATGCTGTTTTATGTTCTCTTCCATAGGAATTCCAAGGCCTCCACATCCTCCAGATATATCTCCTTATTATCCGTTATCACCGGGCACTGTAGGACAAATCCCCCATCCGCTAGGATGGTTAGTACCACAGTAAGGAGTTCCATTTTTTTATTTTCCTTTTTCTTTTTTGATGTGTAAAATTTATGTTAAAAATTGTGTGTGCATGTGTGTGCATTGAGATAAGTCTGTTTGCCAACTGCCACTTCATTGAGTCGTTCCAAATTTACCTACCTTATGAAGATTTAATTAAAACTTAAGCCAGGTCATGTGGTCTTAAACAAACATGAACAGTTGGACACAGCTTTGCATGTCATCTCAACCAGCTGATGGCTTGTGAAACATCAATTTTTAAACTCTTCTGCAGAAACGTCCTTGTCTTGTTAGTGCCCTTATGCTGCACCATTTGGTTTTTTCTCAGATTTGGTTTTCTGGGGGCTCAGGGTGATTCTTATGGACTCTTTTTTACCAGGGTCATAAATGTGCAATTTTAAATTTCATTGGCCTTCCCCCTTGCAACCCCTTTCATTTTTCTTGTGAAACAGTAGAGCTTTACATCAGCCATGAGCAGCACTTCTGGTCGAGATGTGACTGAGCAGTTGGCATCTGAGGAATGGAATTTTCTTGCAAACAAGAAAGAGAAATTAGTTTACTTTAAAACTGGCTAAGTGAAAAGCTGTGGAAAGTTAGTTTTAGCTTTTGTTTTCTTTTGAGTTCCTTGTATCCCTCTTGCAGAGCTTAGTTGGGTATGAGGTTCCCTCTGGTAATTGAGTCCTTATTTTTGGTTTGTTTTTTGGTTGTTTTTTTTTTATGTTGCCGTCTCTGCAATGGGTTTATAATGCACTTAAGCACTGCCTAGGCCTTTTTTACAGTATATTTGATTTAAATACTTATAAAATACATTTGTATTGCTGGGTACAACGGTTCTCTGCATTATAAATCAAGACTATTACCCTATTTTTCTCACATAACAGGCCTCATCAATTTTAGGGAGATCGTATTTCTTTAGAAATGAATTTGCCTGAAGCTAGAAATAGTTTGTTCCTGCTTGAGGTTGTTTGGCCAGCTGTGCTAAAATACCTCTTCACAAGTTTGCCCTCCGTAAGAAAGTGGAGTTCACAGCCCACAGGAGAAGAGGGGGTCCCCACGCACCCCTGGGTCTTGGGCAGGGAGAGGGATTGGCCTCAGAGGCTTTGGGGGCCTTTCTCAAGCACAGAAAGGTTGGATGCAGGAGAGCTGGAGCTCAGGCCTCAGCAGGCGGCTACTGGCCACTTTGCAGGCTGCCCCTCCTCTTGGGGTGGTCATGCAATGTCCTTGGGTACGAGGCCCTCCTGTTCAGGGTGAAGCATGTCTGTTAGGTGTCTACGGAAGGCTCTTTCTCCAGAAGAGCACAGCATAAGCAGAGGAAAAAAAACAGTGTTGCTGCCTAAATTCCTCCTCGTTTGTGGTGATTTACTTTTTACATAGGACACTCTGGTAGAACGCATGGCAGCTCCTTTTCTTCTTTCTTGCTTGCAGAGCCTACCTGCAGTATAGCCAGCTCATGCTCCTCTGGAGCAACTGCTTAGCTCACTTGCACACTAACAGCCTCAGCATTTAAAACAAATATACTCAGCTAATGCCAAAAGTCAGTACCAATAAATACATGAGAGCCTAGGGAAGAAATTCTTGGCTGTCGTTGGCCTGTGCCTCATTGCTCATCTGTGTCTCAGGGCGTTACATCTTTATGTGTGCAGATACAAGTTTGCCCTTGTTGAACCTCGTGCCATGGCTGCCAAACCCACATGGGTGTTGCCGTGCGTGCCAGTTTCGTCAGGGAGGTGCCAATGGCCACCTTTGTCACAGGAAGACTCTGTCATTGCTGCTGGTTTATAATAAGTCAACAGCAATGGTGTTCTTATGTACCCACAGCTCCTACAGCTTTTCTGAGTGGTTTTTGTTGAGGGGTGATACCATCACATTTGCTTTTGCTCTAGGAAAGTAGCGTCACCAACTTTGCAGAAGTAACCCAAGGTTCTTATTTCCCCTCTCGTTGCCATTTGTCCTTCACCATCAGCTTCCCAACCCATCTGTCCTCAGCTGGCCTGTGTGTTTCTAGCATAGTACCCTCCCAGAAAGCATCCTGCCCAGTCAGATGATATATTTGAAGGACAGATGAAAAGAACTAGCCAGCATAGACAAACCTCAATCAGAAAAAGTTGTGTGTCTTTCATGAGGATGCTGTTTTGCATGTTGCTGTATTTTTTAATTATTGTAATGAGGTGTGATTGTCTATTGGTTACCCACAATACTTCTTGGGGACTCTCCCCCGGTAACTCTTGTCAACACTTGTTAATCTGACAAAAGGCTACAAATTAAGCTCTGTTAATTTAATGTTTTCTCACCGAGATCTAAATACCGAAAGAGGCCCAAAGCGCAACTGAAGTCCTTTGATTCACTGTACTTTATTTTGGTATAAATTTACATTCATTATTGTTTTCCTTTGGATGTGTAGCCCTCAATTAGTGTGATGGCTCCATTAAAGCAAGCGAGACTTCGCCTTTAATTATTACAACAAAACACCTAGTTTCAGCTTGGGGAGAGGGTCTCTATTGACATAAGCAGAGGTTATAAAATTTAATTAGCCATTCCTATCAGATTTATGGCATTCAAATTGTTCTGTGTTTCTTTCCTTTGATCCTTGCTGTACAATCCCCAAGATTTTTGTTCTGATCAAATGAGAATAAAGCTTACTGTGCAGAGAGAAGTTTTTTGTTGGTTTTTTTTTTTTTTAAAAAAACCCTTTTTTCTTTCTCTTATTCTCTCTTTCCCTTCTTTTTTGCCAGGCAAGGTCAGCCAGTGTACCCAATCACGACAGGGGGTTTCCGCCACCCTTACCCAACAGCTCTGACCGTCAATGCTTCCATGTCAAGGTGAGTTTAAATGCTGATGTCCTGAATCAAGAGCAAATGTAATTCCTCCTGCCACCCTCTTAGAGGAGGGCATTCCATCTAGGAAGAGTATTTCTGAAAGCATTTCAGTTAAACAGTCATCCTTAGATTTTTTGGGGGGGGTGAAGGAGGGGAAGACTAGGGGTACCTTCCCATTTGAGGAGAAAAAGGTGTCCTAGTGCTGTCATTGAGCTTTGTTTTGGAGGGAGACGTGGGAAGCCATCTATAAAAGCCAAACTAAATGAAAAAGCTGGGAGAATGTGATGTTGAAAAGGCAAGAAGGAGAAGTCGTGACACCTTTTGCTTTCCTGGTGGCTGTCACCCAGAGCAGCACTCTGTGTGCGGGAGGGGAGGCTGGGGAGAGAGGAGGGCTGCTCTTCAAGCAGAGTTGGGAGGAAGGTTATTGCACTATGTTTTCCCCTACCAAAGCTCCAAACACTGATAGTCAACATAAAAGGGCCTGCCTGACCCTCTAAAGCTTTAGAAGTATATATTTCTCCCCCTCCCTACCTCCAATTAATTCCATCTAATTTTCCAGGGGCTGCTAGTTTTATTTACAAACTGGTTGGCAGCACTATGTTTAAGTAATCACTAATTGCTCCTAATGATAGTTTTATTTTCTGTTCATCTGATTTTCAGTCTGGTTAATTAAATCGGTGGAGGTTTAGACTTTCCTGATGGGCTGAAACAGCTAATCCATTTTGATGATGGCACATAATTAAATTAGCATGCATTACATAGCAAAGTTCCACGTCTCTTCCCTGCTCTGTCCCTTCCTCTCTGTCTCTGTGGTCTAATATGTGAAGGTTGGTGTGTAGAGGATTTAAGGAGGAAAAGATTGTGGGGAGGAACACGCCTCCTTGAAAAATGGGAACCTGTAACTCGTGAGTGAATGGGTAGGGAAATAGTGTGTTGTATGCTTTAGGTAAGTAGAGTAAAAGCAAAAAATTAAAATTGGCCCGCGTTGCTCCAGCAAATAGAAAGACAACTGGAAAAATAAACTTTTTAAACAAAATTAATAGACACAGCACGGGGGAGAAGAAATCCTGGGTTGGGGAGAGTGCTGCAAATTTAAACAATGATTCCCTCCCTCCATTTAATCTGTTTTAATATCCATAAAAGACTTGCAGGCATGGTGTGAGGCAAAGTAGAGCTTGATTTAGTTTAATTATTATTAGAGAGGCTAGTCATTTGAGGGAGGGGGGAGATGTGGGAGGGGGGAAGCTATATTCCCAAGATAGGCTTTATGAAAGGTATCTAGTTAAAAAGAGTACACAGCAAATTAAATACATTATTGTGGTAATGGGACGACAGAAGTAGAGGTCTATTATACTTATGGCAGTTATAGGAAATGTAGGCTCCTTGCCCTGTTCTAGCACATCCTTTGATATTCATTCCATTCAGCAGCAGGGCCAGGACTTCTCAGAATTAAGTGATGGGTCATTATACTTTAAACACCATGGAGAAGCCTAGATTGGCAATTAAACAGCACTTGCTGACACTCGCTTGTGCCACCCTGTGACCCCCTTTAGATTGAGTTGTTGGAGCTCGGGGCCCTCAGCCTGCTAAATTGGTAGCAGGCACTTCTCCTGACGAGGGCTGGCTCTGAAATCCGCCGGCTTCAAAGGGAGCAAGATCATGTATAAACCATAATGTGGGTGCACCGTGGCTCAAAAAATAAGGCAGGAATAGATGAAATGTTACAAGTGCAAGGGGAAAATGAGAGAATAATGACAAATCTAATGCAACTCAAAGCAGAATTGTTGCACAGAAAAATGCATCCCACTGCTTGTGCATAAAATCAAGGCAGGCAGATGACATCCAGTTAACAGAAACATGTCAACAGTGAAGTAAAGTGAGAGTGAGTAAGAGAGAAGCCCCTGAGACAGCCAGGAACAAAAAATTAGTTGTCCTTAACAAGTTAAGACTCATCATTATATTCTGGCTTGGAGCCATAAAAGGAGACAGTGGTGTATAATGAGCTGCTTAGAATTTTTAGGGTGTTTATTGCAATTCATGGAATACTTGTCTAGAGAAAAAAAATACGGGGGGATGTCTTAGGCGAAGGTGAGGGGTGTGCATATACACACACAGCCTTTCTTTTTCTTTCTGACACGTGCCCACACGCGCACACATGCTCAGACGCACACGCAGCCAGATGAATAGATTTTAGATGTTTATCCTTTGTTTCAGCCCAGAAACTTCTCTCCTGGTTTTCCCGTACATGGGAACACCCTCTGGGCAGACTGGGCTCTGATACGTGGTTCGATGCGTGTTTCCTCATGCCCGGCCGTATCAGCTGGAGTGCCAGAGCTCAGCCATGGGACAGCCCTTGTCCTGAGTAGCCAGAGTGGTTGGGAGATGGGGCTGACGTGCCCGGGGATGCCCACACTTGCCTGGAGACACGCTCCTGTTCATGGCTGGCCTCTGGGCAACAGCCCCGCAGAGCCCTGGTACAAGCCTGGGGTTGTTGTGTTAGTGCTGCCCAAATGTCGAAGTCAGGGCAGACCCCATCATCTCCCAAGATCACATCCACATGGATGTAAAACCCTGGAAAACCAGGACCTTCCTTTAAAAGTGGATCCCATCTTTGCCTGTGTTATGGTATAGACTTTCGGAGGATAGAATGGTTCCCAACCCTGAATATTCCCTAAGCTTAATTACAGTTCATTAGTTAGAGTGTGCTTATGAATAGTTTATAAAAGGTTAATGGGTGACTAACAGTGGTTTTCATAAATGGCTTAGACTATTAAGATAGTGTCTTCAGGTTGTTTTAACCATTTGCAACTCTTTTCTCTGCTTGTAGCACCACCCCACTCACTTTGTATGCATGCAACACGCTTATAACATCTCTTGATCCTTCATTACCCCTCTATAATAAGCTCTTAATGTAAATTGAGACAGGGTTAACTGACTGATGGGCAAACGGTGGACCCACTATGAAAAAACAACTGCTGTGAGAGGAAATCAGGAAATAATTTAAGAGAATTACACCAGACAAACACTGCACAGCAGTTAAGTGGTGGCAGTGGAAAATACCTTCTGTAATTGAAATTTCAGGGGAAATTCACTTTTGCTGAATGTAATTACTGAAGTTGGAGTGTAGCCAGGAACTTAAAAATTAACACTTTCCCCCTACTTGTATTGCCATGTGAGCGTATGTCTACATGGAAATAAATAGGCAGTTGGACTTTGGGCCAAACCACCACCCAACCCAGTGAAGTCCATGGGATTGTGCAAGTGACTTTGGGTTCTGGAGCATGTTTTTATAGATCCAAACATAGGAAGGGGTGTGTAAATTTGTTAGGTAGCCTCATGTCTTGGAGGAGTGATTCAGTGTGAAATAACGAGTGGCCATTGGTAACAGAAACACAACTTCCTTGGAGAAATTGCCACCCTGAAAATAACTACTGAGCTGCGGCTGCCTGTTCTTGAAGGCTGCTGTGTCTCTGAAGTTTAGAGCTCAGTGGGTAAAATCTCAGCCCAGCTGAAGTCAGTGGAGGCTTTGCCATCCTCCCGCATTTCACACAACATGCATATATAGGCTTCTCCTGCTCCACTGCCCTTCCTCCCCATCTAGTCACTCTCCAATGTGCAAATACTTTATTTCTCTTAAACCACAATTGAGAAAACATTTTTCCCATAATTAGGAGGGGAAGTTACTTTTTTTGCAGATTTTCTTCACCCTCCTCAATTTTTTTAGTAGCTGGATGTACTTAAATCTTCATCAAAAGTAAATGAATAAAATAACCCCCCATCTTTTGTTGAATTTGTTTCCTTTGAACATCCTGACCATACAACAATCCACCATGTAGACAGAGCTCATTTTGCAGTGTGTTTTAATTTTTGGCCAGATCCCCACCTAAGAAGCCAGTCTATGACCCAGTTACCGTTGCCACATCACGGGATCCTCTTCAGAAGCTTAGCAAGCACCATCTTTTGTCCCCATTAACTCCAGCTGTAATCAGTCTTTTGTGATATTTGGAAGCCCTTCTCCAGTGATGAGTCTAATCTTACCCAGGTCCACTCTCATACCTTCTCTCCTTGTCATGGCTATCCTGTCACGCTACCACTGCACCAGCTTTCTTGTTGGTATCTCCTCACTGTCCTTCTTGCTTTTCATCTTCATCCTTCATTGTCCCATTGTGACAGGCTCTCGTTCCAGTTTGAACCCAGCTAGCCTCAGCAGCATAGTCCTCTGTTGACCATGGGGTCTTCCCTAGGACAGATAGTAATTCGATAGGATGCATGTCACCTTGTTATCACTATGCTTATACCACTTTCAGCGAGGTCAGGGTTTTGCCATAGGTTTTAGTTTCACCCATGTTTGTAAGTTATTTTTTTTTACGGAAAGCTCTTACTGTCAGCTTTTATTGTTTGCATTGTACTGTGGCTGAAGAAGGCCCCAGGCACTGTGTGAACAAACTTTAAGTATGTCCAATCAAAATACAAACACACTCAAAAATAGAGAGAGGGAGAGCAGAATAAAATGATACAAAGGCCCAGTTTGTGTCTTGCTGATGGTGAGGCAATTCTGTGGTGTAAGTGGGACCAAGACATTGGTCTCCTTGCAGCCTTGCCATTGTTTTCTCTTCTGAGCGACCATGCACTGGAGCATTTCCCCAAACGTGCATTTCTCTCCCAGCTACTTCTGTCAGAGAGCAGGGAAGGCATTTTGACAATTGTGTCAGGTTTGTGTCCATGGGTTTTTAGCAGAGGTAGAAGTCCATGGAGGAATGACTGTTTTCCTGCCTGTTCTCCTCTTCCCCTGGCATCACACCCTCCTCCTTTCCTTCTCTCCATGCCTTTGGGAGGAGCTGCAGTTCTCTGCAGTTTGAACAATTTCACATTCTCCCAGTGCTTCCCACCACTGCCTTCAAAGACAAAATACTTCTGTCTAATGATCCTGAGTACTATCAGTTGATAGACAAAGATCCTCAGAGCTCAGAGTGGACAGTACATCTTGTTCATGAAAGTACTACTGTGTCATCTTGTGAATGTAGGGAATGTCTAGGCAGTTCAGGGGCGTGGGGGTTAAGCTCAGTAATGGAATTTATAAGACAGACAAATAAAGAAATCCCATTATAATTCTGTCACTTTTGCACAGTCTACTTATCCGTGGTATATCAATCCACTTTAAATCCCATTTGATAGAAAAAAAATCACTGCATGCTGATGACAGAAGAAAAAAAATCTTTATCCAATTGCATGTTCAATATTCTCGGGGTATTTTATTTGGACAAAATGGGTTCCAAATCTGGGGTGAGAGCAGGGATTTGCTGTGATTAAAAAAAAAAACAAAACACCTTGTCATTTGCTGTCGTCACTTTAGCCTTGGATTTTTGGGAAAGTTAATTTTGAAGCAAATTTTTAGGCTAGAGCACATTTCCTGGAAACCTGTTGACTTCAGTGGAGGTTCCCTAAGGGAAAGGCAGTCAGTCGTAGTGTGGTTTCCTTATTCACTGCAAAACCTTTCTGAGACTGTTGGGAAATAATGATAAGAAGTCAATCCTGCTTTTGAGAAGTTTGTTCATTGCGGTTAAAAAGTAAAAAGTCTGAATGATTGTGCCATGTTTGTGCTGTGGCCCCGACCAAGCAATTAGATTCATGCAGAAGGATTGCACATCCTTCTGAATCCAGTTGCAGGACCGGGGCCTGTCCATGTATATGACCATAAACCATAAAGCTGACAACATTTTTTCTCTTTAGAAAGGCTAGACCATTATTTTGCATGAATTTAAGCCTCTCTAGATTACCTTAGTGGGTTAAAATTTACTTAATTCCACAATCTTCCCACCTTCTGTTAAAGCAATGTGGCTTAGAAATTTATTAGAGACAAATAAATATTTTCTTTTGCTCCATCAACAAAATGTAGCTAATGAGGCATCTATAAGGATTATCAAAAATGCACCTAGATTGTGTTTGCATTAATATTTTATTTTGCTGTCAATACGCAACAAAAGATGTCAGCCCAAATTCACAACATGATTCAGAACTATAAAAATTGATTCCTTGGTTACCACAGATAATTCCTTAGCAAAGAAATGGACTGGTGGATTTTCTTGCAGGTAGCTGAAATTCCACTTTCATCAAAGTTCATCCAGTTGAATTTGCCTTTTGTTAAAGATGTTAAAAATCATGATGTCTCATGTCAGTAATGATAATGAAGGGGAAGATTGGCTTTAATGACATTAGAAGAGTCATTATGTTTAATTTATTGCTAATTAATGCTGCCAGCTTTCATATGCTTTGTCTAGCTGTCATGTGCTTGTTATGTGCTTTTTTTTTTTTTTTTTTAATGTGTGTACACATCCCTCCCCATTCATTCATTTTTATTCTGACGATTTACACAGCTTTCTCTCCTCTAGGTTTCCTCCACACATGGTCCCGCCACACCATAGTTTACATACAACTGGAATCCCTCATCCGGCCATAGTCACACCAACAGTCAAACAGGAATCTTCCCAGAGCGACGTCGGCTCACTCCACAGCTCGTAAGTTGTTGCTTCCCATGTTTTATTATTAGAACACCCAAAGCATCACCTATGCATGTTTGGCTTTTTAAAAGGGTTGGATTTTTAGGAATGTTTTTCTGCTGTAAAATATTTTTTTAAATTGTTTTTTCTCTTCTAATTGACTTGAATGTGGTTTAGCTGCCAAAGTGTGTCAAAATAATGGTGACAGTCTTTCAGAGTCATTCTGTGACATAAACAAGTACTTATTAATTTCACTCATTTTAACGGAAGTGGAGTTTTCTTGAGCAATACTCAAACACAGTGCCTGGTTTGAGGCTGTGGCTATCTGGTTTGCTACTGGATACACAGCAGGAGACAATAAATCACAGCTTAAATGGCTTGTTCAGAGCTGCAGAGAGAGCTGGTACCACGTCTAGGTTTGAATCAAGGAGAGCCCTGGTCTACCTCTGCCCCTAGTCCTTCTGCTGCTTCTTGCCTTTAGTTTCAGGAGTGAAGCAGAAAGACAGCATTTCGGTTCCCAGTGAAGATAGGGTGTAATTTATTTCCTTCACCATCACGCTCACAAGTGCTCCCAATGGGCTCGCTTTCCTGAGTGTCCATGTCTTTCCAAAGTTCTTCTAGGGGCTGAGAGGGTAGTTGGTGATATTGTGTAAATATGAGAGAGATTTTCTTATAATGCTCTTAAAACTGTTCTCATGCAGCAGCCAGGGTGAAGGCCCTAGAATAATCTTCTGGGCCTTTCTAGATTCTTAATTTCTAAGGATTAATACTAGAGGGATTGAGGGGATTCATTTAAAAAATTTCACAAAGAGTTATCAGTGTGAGGTTTATGTCTGTTGTCTCTCTACCCTTCAGAAAACATCAGGACTCCAAAAAAGAAGAAGAGAAAAAGAAGCCACACATAAAGAAACCTCTTAATGCATTTATGTTGTATATGAAGGAAATGAGAGCAAAAGTTGTAGCAGAATGCACATTGAAAGAGAGCGCAGCCATCAACCAAATCCTCGGTCGAAGGGTAGGTAACCAGGGAGAAGCACAAGCAGGGACTGAAACTTGGTAGGATTAACACCTTCTGAATCATTGTGTTTCCCTGATGTTTTGGTAATGGGTAGGGAGGTTACTAAACCAAAGGCCTTGGTTTGGTGTCTGGTTTTTGTTTTTTGCAGATGCTTTTTGACAGTGGGGTCATTGGTGGGGAAGAGGGAGTGAGTTAATATCAGTGTTATTTCCACGACCTGTAGATGGAAAAATCTCAGATTCTTATTTTGTCCTAAGTCAGGCAGAAAAGTAAATGGAGAAGGAAAAAGCCTTTGTGTGCAGTACCAGTATCAACACCTGTGAGAGCCAGGAGAGGAGAGGGGGTGCCAGTGGGGAAAGGAGTGGGAGCCTTCTGTAAATCTGGCTCAGGACCAGTGGCTCAGCTTCTGGACCCTCTCCCCTGCTCTTTGTTTTTGTTTAGTTTTCTTAATTCTCCTCTCTCATCAAGAGACAAAGGGGATGAGTGAAGGTAAATTACAAGTTGTGACTCAGTTGAGTTTACTGGAGTTATAATCTGGAGTTATAAATAAAATATGAATGGCAGCATGCCAGATCATCTGTTTTTATCTCTTTTTTTATGAAAATCAACTCTTGATGTATTTATATATAAGTAATATACACAGCTGTTAACGTGCTTTAAAAAAACAAAACACTTGTGCTTTTTATTTTGTCTTTTTCTCTTTTCTCAGTGGCACGCGTTATCCAGAGAAGAACAAGCGAAATACTATGAACTAGCAAGAAAGGAACGACAGCTTCATATGCAGCTGTACCCGGGCTGGTCCGCACGGGATAACTATGTAGGTTCCTATGTAGGTGGAAATTTTTTTAGTAGTAGAGCTTGTAGAAATGTGTATGTGACCTGCTGAACTACGACCACACATTGCACACAAGCACTACTTGGAAAGCGTGCCTCAGGATCCCAATCTGGTAACAACAACGGACGCTTCCCTCTGGGATACTAAAACTATTGGGGATAATTCCCAGCCCTCCACTTGGAAGGGGCTTCCTGGCTGGGACTAGTAAAAGGTTAGAATTGGGGGCATGACAGTAGAGCTCCGTGAAGAAACTCTTGCCTTCACTTTTACCAGCATCTGGAAATGCTGTTTGGCTTGCTGGTCATTTTAAATTTTATTTTTTAAATCAAATTAAAAATCCCCCTAGTATGGCTCCTCTCCTTTCCACCAAAAAGATTAATAATTAGTGTCTTGTGCTTATCTGTGTGAGAGTATAGTGGAAAGTGGAAGAATGACTTATCCTAGCTTCAGAGAAGGACTGGCAAAACCAAAAGCGTGACTTGTTTGAAAGTCTTACTCTCAAGTGGGGTTAAATGAATTATTCCACGCTCTACTGTTGTGTATTTCAAGTATGTTTTGCTTTTTCATGGCCATGTTATCCTTTTTTTTTTTTCCTCCCCTTCTCATTTTTTAAAAAGCGTTTTAGAGTTTGTGATCAATTCATGGAGGTTTTTAAGATTGAATCCCTCCCTCTGACTTCCAGAAAGCCTGTTTTTTAGCTAAAAGAGGTAGAATTTTCTGTCTATTAAAAATGTAAGGCCAGCATTGTAACCACTTACTAGTAGTATATAACTCCTCTTTCCATGAAGGGTAAGTGGTGCATCTGGTAGTAAGTGTTTGCAAGCCCAAACTCATAAATTCTTGACAGATTTGTGGACTGGGGGGAGCTCTAAACCCTCTTTAATAGGACTGTAGCAGCATCTTGATTATTTTTTTAAAAATTTACATAAAAATCACCTAAAACTTTAAAGATCTCTAACTCTGGAAGAAACCTTGCTCCCTACTTTCCAGGTAGACTTCCCTGCAGGTTTGGCGACCAGCAGCTGTAAGGTGGATGTCAGGGCAGTTATGTATAGTGATAGACATTTTGTTTTTGTTGAAGCCTGTCTCTTCCATCATCGTCATCATCATTGCCTGTTTAAGCATAAATATCCTACTTTGCCGTAAATCACATAGATTGTGTGCTTTGTATATGGCCATGTTTACCTCTATGAGATTCTATTTTTTTCGCGTGGATGGGAAGAAGCCAGTTCAGAGTCTGCAGCTCTCTGTGCTCTTCTACTGCTTCAGCAGTGGAGAATACACATGCTCACTTATTTAACTTATGCACTTAAGGACATTTTCTTCAAATCCTTCTTGTTCTTTCTTGATCATCCTTTTTGTTGGGTTCTGCCTCACTCCTTCCTTTGGTCGCCTTTGGTTGCAGGTGTAGCTGTGGGTGCTCCTCAGAGGAGACCTCGTTAAGCCTGATGAGGCACTGCTCCTGCTTAAACACATTTTCCCTTTCTTTCTGGCGTAGTCTGGCCTGAGACTGTCAGAGCACAGGCTGCAAGTAGTCCCTCAGCACTGTGCGGTACCGTCTTCTTGGGTGTTCAAAAGGGAGTGTAGGCTCCACTGAGGTTTCAGGGATGCTCATTCCGCGCAGTGACTGTGCCACCGACAGATGGGCATGTACAAAGCCTTCAGTGTTTAGGACCTTTTACTTTTGTCCTCACCATGTGAGCACTGAGAAACCCTTTCTTCTTGAGCTAAAAAGGACAGGATGAGAAAGCCAGCGCTTTCCCAGCGGCTTGATGCTGTACCCCCAAGTGACCTTCAGGGGGAACCTTCCTGCCTGAGGAGAGCGCAGTAGCTTTGCATCACACCATTGCATCATCCGCAGGATTTATTTATTTCTCCTCTCCTGGTCCATTCAGAGCTCCCTGAGTTCCCCTCCTCCCGCAGCGTTTCATAGGGTCTCAAGCCCTTCACGCATCTGGAAGGGAAGCACTTTTGGGCTGCTTGAAATGGTTAAATCGTTAGGGACTTCACATCAGGCACGAGGATGGGGCCAGCTGTAGCCCAGGTCTTCAGAAATAGGAGCAGCACAGTCAAGAAACGCAGCTTTCAGCCTGCTCTTACAGAAGAGAAGAGGATTCAGGGAATCCCTTGAGGCTTGTTGGTGCCACAAGGCACATTTGCTCTTCCTGAGATCTAATATAAGAAGTTAAGTGGCGCTGAGTGCTGGACTCAGAAGTACGTAAGGGTCTATTCACCTTGCCCGCTGCTTGTCTGGAAAATTAGTACCAAAGAACTCTTCAGTGCTGTCAAAACCCGTGTTGGTTTGGCTCTGCAGAAGAGCTGCCAAAACAGTGAGTGAGTATTTACATCCACATCTACTTGTAGCCTAAGAGTGTGTCTAGTACAATGACAGAACATGTTACAGACCACCTGCTCAAGTCTTAGGAAGACAATCTGAGGCAAGGGCCAAACAGTGTCTTCTGCAGAGCACTTGAAATTTGACTGCTGCCATAATTCTTTTCTGAAGTCCGTGTATTAATTTAGCTACGTAATCAGATATCTTCTCGTAGCACAGAAATTGAACAAGCAAGCCAGGTGATCCTACTCCCTCTTTCCTTTGAAAAGGGTGCAAAAGAAGTTAGTGGAACCTCTGTCAGTTCTTTGTAAGGAACTGTTCTTGAAGTGAGTGTTGAAAAGAAACTGGAAATGCCTGGTCCCTGGCTGACATTCCTGTGTATCAGGCATTTTTAACAGATTGCTCCCTAAAGGGTTATAGTACTTTAATACCTGGCTTGAAGAGTTTGTAGAGGGCAGGTGACTCCTGACCTCAGTTCTTGTGTGAAGCAGTTAAAAGGTCTCAAATTGGAATAGCCCTTGAATTCCCAAATGTACTGCAAAAATTAAGCAAATTTGCTTCAAGATGCAGTCTGTTAATTATGCAAGTGGCCTCCTTGAAATTAAATAAAAATGAGGTTTATGGTCCTGAGGCAATTGTCTGGTTTCAGTTACATTGTTATAAACCTGGGAAAAAATCACCAAGTTTCTCAGAGTTACTGTCAATCTAGATCAATATAGATGGAGCCGTCTGAGCCTCTTGTATCTTTATGTGATATGTGGACTTCAAGATACCACATTTTTCCCTATTTTATTCTCAGGGAGCTTTAGGAGCAATGCTTGTCTGTCTTGTCTGCCTGTCATGTTAGACTGATGGCTGCTGCAGCAATTGACTCAGAGCAACAACTTTCCGTATCCCCCAGAATGACCTCCGAGGTGTGGGAGATGATTTCTCAGCAGCATCCAGGCCACAGGATTATGTGCATGTCGTTTAAAAAATCCTTTAAAATTGACGGTGCACGCAGCTTTTTCCATCACCAGAAGGCTCTCACGAACAAGACTGTGCTTGTCACAGCCTGTACGTCAGGGTGGCAGTTTATAACCCTGAGCAAGCAGCGGGGAATGAGTACAGAAGCCCCGTGCCAGAAAGCTGGCTTTTGGGGTAGAAAAATATGACAACAACAAGAAATCAAAATCCGACATTCACTCTGGGGCAATTTCTTACTAATATGTTCCAGGGAATGTATCATAGTGATCGTCCCAAGTGTTATAGTGGATGTTCCAAGCTGAAACCCAACCGTAAGCATTTAGCTGGGAGCCAGACCAACCTACTCAGAAAGACGTCCACCATGTGGGAGAACTTCTTGGCTTCCCCTTCAAAAGTACTGTGAGATTTCTTCTTCCAAGAGATGTTTGTACCCTTTTGACCACAAGGGACTGCTGGCCTGGTGTATTTTCACCAGCTTCTCATAGTACCACATCTTCAAAAGCAGGGATCTCTGTGCTGTTCACAGCTGACATTGCTGGCCCAAAAGTCATTGCTTTTAGCAATGGGAGCTGTGAAAATGAAATTACTCCGTCCCCTACACTGGCCTTTTTGTACTGCTCTGCAAACCCTGTAGCTCAGTGTTAGAAAAGTTTCATTCAAAAATAGCTTTTCTCTTTAGAGACATGCTTATGACTTTATAACTCTTCTACTGGAAAACAATCATTGGGTTTCCACAGAAGTTGGGCTCCTGGTCCTGTCTCCTCTCACACTGCTGGAGGGGAGTGGAAAAAGGGCCTTTCTCCCTCTAGTCAGAAACCATAACAAATTGCATCATCTTGTGGGTCAGTGTTTGGAAAAGAGACACAGTTTAGCAAAACATTACTGAAGATTTTTTTCTTGTAATAGACCAAAATGTGGGAAGGGTCTTAGTTATATCTGGATTTTTTTTTCTCTTCCTGGCTTTGTTTCCTAAGTTGTGAGTGCACTTATGAACCTGCAGATTAGGTTTTGCTCATTACTGTGACTTCGTCTGCTTTGATGCTCAGTTTTGGGTGCTGAGGAACTCTAGGGGCTCAATCTGACCTCACTCATGGACTCCCCCACCTAGAATCTCCACTGTTGCCCCTTCTTTCCCACCCCACAGAAACATGACCAGGAATGATTTTTTTGAAGCATACAATTGGCAATGTTTCTGTCATGATGGTGATCTTATCCCAAAATAAGCATCTTGCAAGTTGTTTTTCCCCTTCCCCAGCTTCTTATGGCTTTGGTGGGTGTTGGTGTTGGGGGGGGCTGCAGTGAGGCTGTAGGAGAAGTCATGGGGCAGGCAGGCAGAGCCATCCCTGGGGTGCAGCATCCCTTTGGGTCCCCACAAACCTCCCAGTGTCCCCCACAAACTTCACTGTCCTCCCTGGGGGGGCTTCCCACACTGGCCACGGCCCCATCGTTTGGTGCCGTCTTGGAAGGAGACGTGTTTGGGGATTTATTATTAATTATTTTTATTATTATTATTTTTAATCCTTCTCATTTGTGTATGTTTCCTGCAGGGAAAGAAGAAGAAGAGGAAAAGGGATAAGCAGCCAGGCGAGACCAACGGTAAGTAAAAACAAGTCTCAGTCTCTCTCTTAGTGGCAGTGTGGCAGTCCTGGTGTGACACTCCTGGGTTCGGGGGAGGTGGGTACGAGTCTCCTGGCCTCACGGGGAGCCGGTCCCTTATATTAGACAGACTTTTTTTTGTTGTTGTTTGGTTTTGTTTTTTTTTTTTTTTTTTTTTTTTTTTTTTTTTTTTTTTTTTTAATGCACTCTAATTATTTACGTGTTATTGCCCTTCTAAAACTAGTAACCAAGCCATTGCATGTGAGCCTCTCGTGATGTTAGCTCAATTTGTGCACAGTTAATTGCCAGAGCCTTTAACAGCAGAGCCGTAGCCGTAATGCCTATGCCAGCGTTTATAAAGTTGTCCGCTTATTTTGCGCATATGTGTGTGCGTGTACGTACGTATGTATGTGTTTGGTATTAATTTGGGCTGTACCTGTATGTTCTGATGCATGCCTTACAGTGGTAAATCGCACCCATTTTAAATTAAGGAGGTTTGCCATTCGATATAGGAAATTAGAAATACTGCATAGGCAATCTCATAGTCAATTTTGAAGAAGCCCTGACTTAGTTTTTTTGAAGCCTTTGTATAATTTGTTCTTTTTTTTCAGAACACAGCGAATGTTTCCTAAATCCTTGCCTTTCACTTCCTCCGATTACAGGTGCTAACGTCATTTTGAGTCATTTAAAATAGTTTATAAACTGCTTTTTAATTTTTTTTTCCTGCCATTATAGACTTTAACATTAAACACTTATGACATTAAGAAAAAAGTACCATCCACACGTTTTGATAGTGTTTATTATCTATATATCTATATATCTATTATATGTTTGACAGTATTTTTTAATTTTGTTTTTCGTTTTTGTAACAATTGCTATTAAAACAGTAATGCAGTAAAAATAACGCAAGAGTTGTACTAACTGTGCAAATTGAATATGCAGTATTTCTTTAAAGAGACTGATTAAGAATGGAAGCAAGTCAGTAATGAACCTCCTTAATCTAATGGCATTTTTCATGGCTCCCACTAAGTCTTCTCACATTAGCATGCATACGCATTTTTTTTTTATTATTATTTTAGTTTTGGATTTTTTTTATTTTTTTTTTTTTCCTTTCTGCTCAAGCCTATTCATTGCAATTCACTAGCTGTACTAACTCAGCACCTTGCCATGCTTTACGTTTTATTTTCTGGCTGATACTAACATACTCATTCCGCAATCTGCTTATTCTTATCCATTCTTTTAAATACAAATTAATAAAAACAAATAAATTGAATGTTATTCCAAAAGCTGCATTATCCCAGGAGATATAATTTCCTTTTTTTTTTTTTCTCTTATTTTTATTTTGTGTCTGAGTTGAAGAAAAAAGCATGTTCAGGATCTAACTTCCATACTCAGCTTCTTTTCTTCCTTTCCCCCCCCTCTCAAAAAAGAGAATAAAAAAAACCCAGCCCAAATAAATCTTGCCTGAAACATCCTGCTAGACCAGCCACAATGACTTTCCTCTACCTGCTCTTTTAAAAGGGAAAGAAACAGTCCTTTATAAAGGGATACTGCAGCTTTAATTGCAACAGCTAATCTCAAGAGTTGAATAAAAATGTGATTATCACTATTTTTAACTTTTAAATCAAAAGTCAATATTTTGCAATTAATAACAAGGACATTGATTTTTATTCCCTTTTTTATTTTTATTTTTTCCTTATTTTTATCTTTCTCTTTTTTCTCCCCTTTTCTCTCTTCCTCTCTCTCTCTCTCTCTCTCTCTCCCCCCCTCTCCCCTTTTCTCTTTTTTTTCCTCTCTCCCTTTTCTGCTCGCTTTTCTTGAACTCATTCAGACCTGAGCGCTCCTAAGAAATGCCGAGCGCGCTTTGGCCTTGATCAACAGAATAACTGGTGCGGCCCCTGCAGGTGTGTATAGTTCTCCCAGACTCGCTATGGCTGATTTGCAGCTGGTTTATTTGGTACTTTCCCCTTTTTTTTCCTGCCTTGTTGCTTTGTAGCTCTGTGTTGTGATCTAGAAGACACAAGGGAGTGGGACACTGCCATGAGTTTATCGTCTCTCTGAAAGGGTTTTGCTTTTTTTTTATTTTTATTTTGTTGTTTTGTTTTGTTTCGTTGTTGGTTGTTTTTTTGCCTTCCTCTTTGCTGCTGCTCGCCAAAAACCCACTGTAAAACAGCATCAGCCTTAAGCCCATCTGGTCCGTGGCTCAACCACGCTCCTGCCCTCCAAGGAAGGTCCTTCCCAAAGCCTTTGCTAGCAGGGCGTTGAGCGCGGTGCCGACACCGGACAGACGCATGGCTGTGTCGGAGAGGTTTTTTTTCTGGTTTTCTTTTGGCTCATTGTGAAAAGTCCTGGTTTCTTTCCTGCCCTTGGTACGAGGGGAGATTACCAAATAAAACGGAGGTGATTGAAAGCTAAACGTAGCTGTAGCTAAGATGACGCAGACCAAATGAGCTCTATCCACCATTGTGTTGTATTTTTTGTGTTTACCTTATGCTAACAGATGCAAATACTCCAAAGAAGTGTCGGGCATTGTTCGGGCTTGACCGACAGAGTTTATGGTGCAAACCATGCAGGTATAATACTACCCATTAGGCCTTTGGGGAAATGAAAGCAATCTGTCCTCTTAGTGCATTTGTGTGATTTTATTTTTTTAATCTTTTTTCCCCCCCACTCCCCACCTTTCTCTCTCCCACAGCATCAATTGCTAATAATCTTTGATCTTTGGAATTTCTTGCTAATTTAATGCCATTTTCTCTCTTTCTTTACCAATAACCTCTCCCTGGTGGTAGAACTGGGAACAAGAAAACTTGAAGTCCTTAAAGCTGGCAGTTTTTTGGCTTTTTAAATATTTTTTTCCAGATTGTCAGCAAAATGAATGTTTAGCTGGACATCTATATTTTGTCTTTCATTTGGGTCTAAGTCTGCTGCCTCCAAAGGCTTTTTAAAATGTTCTGGGATCTGCAGCACTAGGTTTTTTTTCTCATGATTAGAGATGTAAAAGCCAGTGTTTACAGCTTATATTGTAATCATTTTTTTTGGTGTTATCTGCAAAATTAAATAGCTACCTGTAGGCTTCTATGCCTTGTTAAGGTTTATGTAGATACCAGTTTTTTAAATGATCTGATGTCTTTTTTTTTCTGATTCTGAAAATACAATTTTTGCTAAATTTTGTCCCAACAAGTGAGCTGTAAACACCTGAACTTTAGACAAAACTAATTGCAATTTTAGTAGGACAGTTTCCAGCATTAAAAGGAGACGAAAGACATCAGAGAGCCCAAATTTCAACAGCCCATGTTCTACTGGAGTTTAATTCCATGTATAACTCAGTACATACTTCTTTCTTGGTGGAGGGATACCGAGTAGTTCTTTTCTCATTCCTTTTTCCTTATATGATCGCATTTGGTTAAATTTGTTGTTTCTTTGTTCTGATACAAGCAGTCTTTGAATTTGGAATATTATGATGGTAGGTATTTCAACCCAAACCACACTCTGTGTGTAGTGATTCCTCTCCCACATTTTCCCCTCTTACTCATGCCAGTCCCATGTGCTCCATCTCATTTAGAATGTAGATCAGACGTCCATTGTATTTTGTGTATGCACGCAGTCTTGTTTGTGCTTAGTGTCGAGGAAAACACGCATCGAGGGCGGTGGTGTATGTCAAAATAACCAGATAAGGCACCAGAAATGTCTTCAACAGATGGCATATTGTCCCATTCGAGGCATGCTAGTACTGGGTGTCGGGGCCGTAGATATCATTACCAGTATGTATGTTAAATAGGCTTTGAAAGCAGCAGTTTCTTAAAGCTTAAGGGAGGGAGGGTTCAGTCCAGAAGAGCTGGGTAGCCACTTCACCATGTCAGGAGGCTCCAGTCTAGCCAAAGACTCGAACGCTGTGTTTAGTTAGGCTTAATTTCTGCAGTTGGTTCACTCTACGCTATCAGCAGATATTTGTGTAGTCTAGAGATAGAGTATTTGGAGCAGGTCAGGCTCTGTATGCCAAGTACCAGAACCGGGGGCACATCATGTTTTTGTTGCTTTATCTTTCCCTAGCTGCTTAAGTAAACAGCATACTTTTAAAACTACATTTTATCAGCAAGGGGACTTTTCGTCCTGTCTGTACAGTCCTTAGGTTACATGTGAAGCGTAAACCCTTTCTTAACTTATGCCAGATTTTGGTCAGAAATCTTTGCAGCTCATCAGAGACAACTTTCTGAGATCAGTTTTGAGCAGCGCAGTACCTGTCAGTGGGGTAGCTGATAGCTTTAGACTTACTGATACAGAGTCAGATGCTTTTTTGTTGTTTGGTTGGGTTTTTTTTAAATGCATGGAGGCATTTTATCACTAGGTAGAGTTTAGAGCATTTCTCTCCTAGTTCTGATCCTAACCGTTGTAACATTGCATTTGCCAGCATGGTAGCATTTTGTAGGTGCTAAAGATGTGCAGTTTGCTACTGCGATAGAAACTGAGACATCTTTGCTCCCAGGGACTGAATAAACCCCTGTCATCCTCTGGGGCTTTCACTCATGGCAACTGCAGCATTATGGGTTCTGATGCTGTCCTGCAGCTAGTTTCAAGGGCAGCATGAGCAGGGTGAAGTCTGTTGGTGTTTCCCAGAGTGATGTAGCAGTTGATGCTTTCAGAGTAGTGCACAAGTGAATAAATCTCAGTCGTGCTTCTGAGGGGGGATCCATAGTGGTTTTGTTCCCACTTTTAGGAGAGCAAAACTGAGGCACAAAGAGTTCCTCAGGTATTTATTTATTCCCCTTCACCAGATTTGCCTGGTATTGTTCAATTCTGGTAATACTTGGCTTGCAGAGTTTGGGGTTTTACCATCTCTGCCTTCTGTCCCAGCTAACCCTGCCACGTACAAGACCACAGATAACACATGGTGGGAATGGCACAGGCTGGAGAAATTAATATGATTTACGTAAATGGCTTTTCAGGCTAAAAGTGGCCACACTATTAATGTACAACAGAAGCAGAGGAAGCAATCTGCTCCCTTAATCCTAGTCAAAGGAAAATTGCTTCAGGTAGCAGACCAGTGGGTTTAATTTAACAGTGGGTTGTTAACTCTGCAGAGTCAGAAAGTCAGGTAGACCTGGTTTAAGTCTGCTTTGCCATGGGAACTCTTCCTTTCAGGCCACAGAACTTAAATAGTATTAAAAAAATAATTTTGAATTTTTGGCATACTAGATTCAAACTGCCTCCAGTGAAATAATTAACTGCCTTGTAGGTTCAGAGCAAAGCAGTGGAACGGCTTCTGGACCACCATCAATGAGGCAGGTAGAGCTTGGGTCTCTGCTTGCAAATTATTTTAATTTGGGGATGGTGGGGGAGCCCTGCAGTCTCCAAATTGTGAGAACCCACCTTTACATACAAGTATTACTGGTGAGCTTTTTGAAGCATCACTGTTCTGCCCTGCCGCTGGAGCTGTATAGAAGGTCCAAACATGAACTGTGGCCCTGGTAGCTTTGTAGAGCTGAAGCTAGGAAGGAAGTGGTGAGACAGAAGCAAGGGAAGGGGAGAAAGAGCAGGAGGCTTCCCATGTTGTTTGTTGATGGTAGAAGAGTTAACAGGTTCTGTTTTGAGCCCACCAAATTAATTTTTTTCTGTCTTTTAACGTTGCTCTAATAAAGCATGGTTTACAGCCTTCACTTGCTGTCTTCTATCTTTTCTTTCTTTCTTTCTTTCTTTTTAACATTTAAGTTGCATGGTTGTCTTTAGTTTTTTAGCATGTATTGATCTGCAGGCTAACGTGGTTAAAACTCTTAATAGCCCTAACCCTTTACCTTACCATGTGGAACGTGGAGCAGAGCCTGAGTCTCTGGAGGAAGGGATGTCACACCACTGGTCCCTCACTGCAGCTGGTGGAAAGATGGGGTGCTGGGATTGCTGTTCCCTTCCTGGCCCTGGGAGATGATATCTTTTAACTCGAGGATGAAGCTGGTTACCTCTCCCTTGCAGTCGAGAAACACCTAGCCCCATTGCCGAGAGAGCAGAACCTTGGTTTAACCCAAGCCAAAGGCAGTTACCATATATAGAGGAGAACATTGATGACCATTAGTGGAGCTGGGGCACCTGTGCGAGTGGGGAACATCACCCAGCAACATTCAGCTGCTGTGCCACGCTCAGGTGCTTCCTCTGATGAAGTTGCTGAGCTTGGGTGAGGTGTCCACTGGAGGGGCAGAGCAACCTACTCCTTCACATTGGTGGCTTTGTGCAGCTTAGTTGAGCGTTCAAAGTTTTTGTGGCAGAGCTGCTCTGGACGGACTTTGTCATAGACCTCGGGCTGTGTGACAGCGGTTCAGCACTTCCCATGGGAAGTGTGCTTGTGAACAGGAGGGCTGGAGAGCCATCATTATTGGGGTCAAGGTGGCCACTGAACATCGTTCTGCCAGATGCTGTGGTTGTTTGCCTCATTATTTCTGTCCTGCTGCTAGAATTGTCTTGCATATACTCGGCAAGAGAGATGGTGTGAAACTGTCATCTGTTTTCATTGCTCCTTTACATTATTAAGTGGACAGAGGGAGGAGAAAAGATCTCTGTCGGGTCACTTATTTATTTGAAAATGAGCGGCTCTTGCGAGACTCTCATGCTCCCTGGTGTGAAATAAGCTCCATGTTACTCCTCACCTTTGTACCTGTCGTCGTGCTCTTCACCTACTGCAATTGGATCCCACCCTGGAGTTACATGGATGGCCTCTCAGAGGAAAATTCCCCCAAAATGCATCCGAGCAGCTTCCCAAATCTATCACTCTCCCTTAAAACAAAAAGTAAAACTGAGTCGATTTAAAGCCACAACCTGCAGGCCATTCAACCAGTTATTCTTGTTATTTTGGATCATGCTCTGTTTATCCTGTTCTTTTCCTGGTTTTTCTTCTGTTTGCTTTGTTTGTTCGTTTTGTTTTTATTTCCCCTCTTTCTCGTTCTCTCTATTATATATCCCTCCTGTCTGACTCTTGACGTTTCTGGATTTGGTGTGGTTCTTAACAGAGGAGAAAGCAATGAGCAGTAGCGTGCAGTCGTCCTTGCCTCCCAAGGGCAGTGCATCGTAGGAGACGACAGGTGACACAGGTTTAGAGATAGCCCCATTGAGTTGGACAGCGTTATGGGACATCTTGAGATACCATCAACTATCCAAGAGCTTTTATTTTATAAGGATTAAACTTTTTTTTTTTTTTTTTGGCCCCCTTCCTTCCCTCCCTCATCCCCCCAGAGGAAAGTCAAGTTTGTAGATTAGCACAGTGGGCTCCAGAAAACTTCTTATCTGATTTTCTGATTATTAAAACACCTGAGGAAAGGAGGAGGTGTGAAGAGCAGGGGGACGAAGAGACAATTGGTGAATCCTTTCCAAATCTGTTAGCCGAGGGGAGGTTCCCCAGCAGGCTGGGTGCCAAGGACACCCCTCCAGACCCCCAGGATGGCACGTGGGGCCGGGCTGCCGCCCGCGCAGAGCCCAGAGTAGCTCCTTTGACGGCTCTTTGCTGTAGATAAAACTTGTCTCCCGTCGGCGTCTCTGCCCCTTACTCACAGACGACTCTCTCCCTGTTTCTAGGAGAAAAAAAAAGTGCGTTCGCTACATACAAGGTGAAGGCAGCTGCGTCAGCCCACCCTCTTCAGATGGAAGCTTACTAGACTCTCCTCCGTCCTCCCCCGCCATGCTCGCCTCCCCCTCCAGAGACTCCAAACCACAGACTGAACAAACGCAACCCCTCTCGCTCTCCTTGAAGCCCGACCCGCTGGCGCACCTGGTCATGATGCCGCCGCCATCCTCGCTCGTCCTCGCCGAGAGCGCTGCGAGCAAGCCCGGCGCCCTGCCTGCCGCCAGCTGCCCCAACGGGGCCCTGGACCACCCGCCGGCCGCCCTCCCGCCGGCCGCCGCATCCCTAGCACAGCCCTCCACCTCCTCCTTGCATTCCCACAGCTCGCTGGCGGGGACACAGCCCCAGCCGCTCTCCCTCGTAACCAAGTCCTTAGAATAGCTTTAGCCTCGTTAGCCCTTTCGGTTTCCTTCGGGGATGTTGAATTCTGTTGGGATTTGGGGTTGGGTTGGGTTGGTTTTTTTGTTTGTTTTTTGTTCCTTTTCTTTCAATTTTTATTTTTTTTCGCCTTCTCCTCCTTGTCGTCGTCCGCCGTTCGTCGTCGTTTCTCGGTTTTGTTTTTAATTCGTGCCACGTGGCTACATTAGTTGATGTTTTATCGAGTTCATTGGTCAATATTTGACCCATTCTTATTTCAATTTCTCCTTTTTAAATATGTAGATGAGAAAAGCCTCATGATTCTGCCAAAATTTTTATCAACAGCTGTTTAAAGTCTTTGTAGCGTTTAAAAAATATATATATATACATAATTGTTATGTAGTTCCAATAGCTTAGTTTTAAAGACTGATTTTAAAAATTACAAAAAAAAAAAAAAAAAAAAAAATTTTGAAGCAGCCCTTGCCGGAGGCATTGGTTCTTTATTATTTGTATTAAATACGAGCTTGCGAACCAATCATTTTACATCTGGTTTTTAAACCTTTAAGGGCACAACGAATGCGGTGCCGCTACTACTTCTTTTTTTTTTTTTCTTTCTTGTGTGAAACAACCTTTATTGTGATGTTACTTGTTATTGTTTAAATGTACAGAAACAAAGGGTTAAAAAAAATGTGTTAATATACCTTGTTCCATGGTGTTGTTCTTTTTGGGGGAGGGAACGCTACTCAACAATTAAAAGTATCACAACGCTATTGGACCAGTAGTATTTATTGCTTTAGAAATTGCTTGTTGTATCTGTATGTTGTCCCTTTTTAAATGTTTTTTTCCTCTTTTTTTCTTGAAACATTGTATAAAGGTTTTTTTTTTCCTTAGTGTAAGCATCTTATATATAACAACTCATTTGTACAAGGTTTTTAAGTTTATATATAAATGTGTATATATATATTTTTTCCGGGATTTTTGTTTTTGATTTCCTTTCGTGATTTATTTTTTTTTTTTTGCTATATGAAACACAGTTGCCACCAAATGGACATTCGCAGATGCATTTTTTCAAGGATCAATAGTGTAAAAAAAAAAATAAATAATTGCTTTAAAAGCCATTACACACAAAAAGACTTGAAAATTTAGCAAGGGAATTTTTAGCAACGCTGTTTGAAAAATAGCAAGGTCCAAGTGTCTCCCATTCAGAACTGCAGCTGAATCCCCTGCGACATTAGGACTGTAGGCTGTGTGCAAAATTTTTATGTGCCAAAATTCTCAGTGACTTTTAACTTTCTCCCGACAACTTTATTATTTTTTTTTTTTTTAATGCTGTAATTTTTTTGTTCATCATGTTTTGCTGTGATGTTACATAGGTAGATATGTATGTAGTTTTAATGTCACCTATAACAGACGTGTTTGGTAGCAGATTGTCCGGAAAGCATTTAAAATGAAGAGGTATAAACCCTTAAGGGCCAAATTCTGTATATTAGATTATTCATAAAAGGAAAATCAGACTGCCACTTTTATGTACACTTACTACATACAGGTAGGTAGCAAACTTAAAACAAAAAAAAAAAAACCTAGGCATGTTGATGTTGCAAAAAACGCTGTATAAAGCTGAAAAATTGTTCATCTGTTCATTCAGTGCCATTGTAGTTGACATGAAGCGATTGTAAAACTGTCTCAGATTTTTCTCTGGTTTATTAAGATGCTAACTATAACATTTTTTGTGAATACTTTGAATGTTTCCTAACAGTTGTGATGTTACTGTTCCGTTTTATGCTCTTATTCCGATTTTCATTTTTATTGGTTTGGAAGCCATTTTTTGTAATGAATAAATGTTCATGCTGTACAGTATCTGTAGCATGCAGTTCTGGATTAATAAAAGCAACTTAGTATGTGCAGAGAATGACTTGTCAACTCATTTATGCGTTGACTGCATTTTACTCTGGCCGAAAAGATTTACAGCCCGGGTGGAAAACGTCCTTGAAAAAAAATTTTGTGAAACTTGTAGTGACTTGCAGCCAGCTCTAGTTGTGAGAAATCCCCTATTTCATTTGGGTTCCCATGCTGCCGCCTGCTAAATTGGTTTTTCAGCAAGCTTTTGTTAAAATAGTTGAAAATCCTATTTATTTTTTAAAAAAAAAAAAAACAAATGGCATGTGATTTGGCAAAAGACAAATAGCACGTGAGCTACAGTAATGTTATCCCTCTGTGTGAAGTTATCTCAGCTGGGGGACAGGAGACCAGGGCTGATGATACCTTTAATTTTAAAACATTGTTGTTCAAGCTGGTGATCACACAACACAGGGCTGATGGACCACAAAGGTTGCACAGGAGAGCTTAGGTAGCCATGATTAGAGTCCTTGTGCTGCCCTGGATTTGATTGCCAGATTTGAGCCTGGGTTTGCACACACACACATACATATATATATATAAAAAAAAAAAAATAAAATATGTATTGTTATCTCAGTGAGCCCTTGCATCACAGCCTGCTCCCAGCACTGAGCATCCAGCATCCAACTGATGCAGCAATGCCCTTAAATACTTCGGGATGAGAGTGAACTTACGTGCAAGAACTTCTATTAAATGGTTGATTTGTTTGGCTTTTTTAAAATAAGTCGGGATTTAAGCTTCCTCATTTCCAGGAATCTCCCAGAAGTGGATGTCACCGTAGCCCCAGTCATGTTGGCACTCGAGGGCAACCAAATGCAAAGGTCTTGTTCCCCACCGCCGTGGCAGCGTATTGCTCAGGTAACGCACGTCTCTCCGGTCGTTCTTGATGGGCTCTGTGGGAAGGGTAAGTGTCCTGCCTCCTACGGGGAATGGGTGAGGTGACTTTCTGCAGAGACCTGGGAACGGGGCGATTTTGGGAAGCCCAACTCTGGTGCTGAGGCTGCTCTGTCCATCATTGAGGGGGTCAGATAGAAACAAGCGGTTGTCTCTTGGCTGCAGAAGGAATTTGCTTTGTAGAGGGGCTGGGAGGTACTGGGTGAAGTCCTAAATAGTGTTTAAACAGAATATATAGTACTTTAAATTGCTGCCACTTCTTTTAATGACTAGTTTACAAGCCAGAAGCCTATTTTTTTCTTTCAAACATGTTAATAAAGGGTGATATATGTGAGTATTGCTTCGTATTTCCTATTAGAAGGATTAAGTAACGGTGAATTTTTTACCAGGCTCCATTTATCTCCCTTGATCCGAGGCCTGATGCTGTTTCTGCCATGACAGTACCCTAGACTTTAGTGGAACCCTAGACTTTGGTGAAATGTGTGGGCAGCATGGGTGAGATGGGACTGCAGGATGGGGAAAAGGATGTTGCTACAAAGCCCTTGTGGAAGATGCCAAGTCTTGCTGTTGTTGGTAGCCAGCAAATTGAACGCGTTGCTCAAATTACTCTCCTGCTACTTAAGGTTTCTAGGGAATTTTTTTTTTTCTTTCTCCTAAACGTTTTGACTCTCGCTAGAGCATGGCCATCCATCAGCCAGACACATGTGCTGCACCTCTGCTGGGGATAACTGCTCTCTTCTAATGTAAAACATAGTGCTCCAGGGAGATCTTTGAATGCCATGATTCAAAGGAAGCACCATCAAGGTATGATTCATATATTCAGCAAAATAGCGTGTTCTTTTCTCGCCGCTTTATTAGCAAGCCTTTGGAAAGCAGAGTCCAAAAGCACTGTTCCTGGACAAATTGGTTTTCCTTCTGTGTGTGCGGTGAGAGAGGCACGTGTTCAACAGACAGGTTGAACAGAGCTCACGAGTGGTGGGTAACGTGTGCTGGGAACTCTTGTTTGCTGTGGAAAACAATTGTTTATTCCTGGGAAAGCAACTGGTTGCGTTTCCTGTAGATTGTGCCCTGGCTGTGTCTCTTGATGGGTTTGCCTACGGATTTGCTTCCAAATTCCCCTTGATCAGAGGGCCTGAGCTGGGTCAAGGCTCCTGGGAGAAAATTGCCATTATTTACAGGTACTGCCTTTGTGCCATGGAGTCACAGCCAAGGACCCCACCAGACCAGGTACAGGGGAAACATGGTGGGAAGACAGCCCTTCCCACACACTGTGGTGTAAAATGGGGTTGGCAGCTGGGTATGGAGCTATGGCCCGTTCACCCCAAGATCCACAAGCGAGGGCAACATCCAGAGCAGCGTGGTAACAAACTGCCACGCTCTGTCCTTGTAGGAGGCTGCCAGGGGACAGCGTGGGGCCCTACGCACAGTACGTAATTCACTGTAGCTATTGCTTCCATCTGTTTTTATGGGATAAGGCAAGGAAGCAAGTCAATGTATTGCGTGTTCGGGAGACATTTATTTTCCATTAGTTTTGTAAATCTCATTTTTCACTTAGTGTATGGAATTTTAAAAAGTTTAAGCAATTGCTGACTCAATAAAGCAGTGCCACATGGTTTTAAGCTTTGCTTAAAAGAAGGGAAAGGCAGGAAAAAAGAGCAATCTTGAGAGTCCTGTTCATTTCATTAGACCATAAAAAGATGTTAAGAGAATTCACAGTAAAATAGTTGCATGGGTCATTGCAACAATCATGAAATATAATAATAATAGAACGTGTGTGACTGTGCTGCCCAGCTATGTCTGTCATATACATAGGAATGCTTTACCACCTAAAACTGAGTAAAGATTTTGGATGCTGTTTTGGGAGAGATGCTCCAGCTGAAGACTAAATTGAGTACAAGACCAGTATTCAGCTTCAGTGCTCTTTGTTGGACAGGAAGGCTAAAGCTCTTGGATCCTTAAAACTATGAATATGCAAATATAGTCAGAGATTGTAACAATTGTTATGTTATAAAAAGGAGTAGACAGGTACCTTGGCATTCATTTTAAGATGTTCTTGGAAAACATCTTGAGACTTTTAAGGCAGATCAGCTACAACTGAAGGCATCCCAAAGGCCCATCATTGCCAATAATGTTACCAGCCCATTTTAAGGACTCCCTGAGGACAGGAGACTGCCAGCCCCTGAACTGATTTTCTTCAGGGATCAGCCCAAAATATTAATTAATGACTTGCATCCATAGTCTATGATTTGCTCTTTTTCTGAATTTGGAATTGCATTTTATTTTGGGTGGGGGGATATTAGCCTGGACCTCTAAGGCAGTGGAGATCATGAAGTCATGCTGTCTGTCCATCTGTTTGACCCTCTCCCGATAACTCTTGAATCCTCTGGCATTTTGAACCAGATTTGACAGCGGCAGTCAAACTCTCGGAGATGATAAAGTCCCTGTGAGTTCCAGGGAAATCTCTGCCGGCACTGAGAAGAGAGGCTTTCCAGATCCACCGCTGAAGAAAAGGCAGGGAGAGCTCAGCTGTTATCCATTCTCTCTGGCAGTGTCCAGATGGCCAATTATCACACGTCTACTTCTGGACCAGCATCTGCGCTCTCCTGCCCAGCTGGCAGGCCAAGAAGATTAGGTAGGAGACATGGAGAGCATTGGGGTGTTGGAGGGAACAAGGGACATGGGAAAGAGTTAAGGGTATAGGGAAAACTGGAAATATTGCAGCTGTAAGATGTGATATTATGTAAGATTGCAGCGGGGAAGCAAGGGGAGGGGAAGGATGATGGGGAGACACATCTGCAGGCCACCAGGCCTTGCTAATGTTACTGCTCACAGAGCAAAGCTGCCCATGAAAAGTGGACGCTGTGGTGTTAGCAGCTCCTTCTCTCATTCCTTTGACTTAGTTGCTTGCTCCAGCTCACCAAGAAGCAGCACAGCCCCGTTTGGGAGGTATGTGCTGGCAGGGGCTGCGGTGCCCTGGCCTGGCCACCCACCAGAGAGGTCTACAGGGTAGAAAAGGCTCAGGGTGTTTCCACAATCCTGTAGTGTGGAGCAGAGTTGGGTTTGCGTAGCAAGAAGGGTGATATTTTTTTTTCAAAAAAGAAGGAAGATTTTTATCTTATTTGCAAACACGACCATTTGTAGTAGCTGGTTCCCAGGCATTAGCAAACCCCCTGGTTTTAATCTTCCTCAGAATATGTCTCCTTTGCTCCCTTATTTTGTGTTCCCCTTTGAATACGCTGCTGGGGTATTTTTGGATCTAACTATATCATTTTAATCTGTTCCCTCCACCCTTTCTCAGCCCCCGCTGCCTCCCTGCCTGCTCCTCCTTCAAACTTATATAATGGCACATTATACAAAATAGCTAAGCAGGTGGTATTTTTAAAGACAGTGAGTGAGCATTTTTTTGGCCTAAATTTGGAACGAAACAGATGGATTTTAAGACTCTGCTTTTTCTATGAATAGTAACCGTTGTTCTCCACTGCCTTAAACACCAGTTTCAAGACCACCTCCAGCAACCAATCAGCACTCCGTTATTTAATTATAACAAAATTCTTAGCTCTGTCTGCTGCTGCATGGGCAAGTGGGGGGCACTGGATCAACTTCTGGAGCCAGGCAGACTTGCCAACAATAATTTTCCTTTTCCCAGAGGGCCGAGGGGGCCTGGAGCGGGTTCCAAGTTCCTCCTAAACTGGCTGTTCAGTTTGGGCTCCCTGACAGAGTGCTTGAAAAGGGTTATAGAAAGGCAGATAAATGCACTTCTTGTTGCAAGCTTCCCTGACAAGCCAGGCCTCCAGAACAGTGATCTCATTCCTGCCTCATTATTAGTGGTGCCAGATTTTTTCCATTAACAGGTAATTGAGTCGAAACTAAAATAAGCAAAGTTTGTTTTATCCAATGTATTTTCTTGCTTGCTTGTGAAAGAAAAACACTTTAGAGAGGGGTTTGCTTTTAATGTTCGTGGAAATGTATTTACATCTTAGAGATTCCTCTCTGCTCTAGTGTAATTAACCTGACTGGTCTTTTTGTTATTGTTGTTTTGATTTTTAAAGCAAAGGCATTGGTGAGGCTTAATTCTTTTTTTTTTTTTTTTTTTTTTGTCTTGTTCCTCCCTGTTACAGGGTGGAACAAATAGATGAAATACACATTTTTCTTGTTTAGCTGATTTCCCTAGGGTAGACATTTACACTATTGAAAAAAGTTCTTTAAATAATTCTGTAAATCCAAGAAAAAAGATACACCATTTTTTCTGTTGTTTTTTTTTTTTTTTTTTTTTAATGGTTTGAATTCCCTGGGACCAGCAGGGTTGAAATTGCCCGTTCTGTGCACAGCCACGAGTGTTATCCTGCTGCTGTGGGTGTGTGTTCACGCTGTGTGATGGCCTTCCCTCCTGGCCCCAGAGGGGAAGCAGTAGTAGGAACCCAATGGAACGATGCTGTGCACCACTTCTGGGCTCACAACGAGCTTTTCCCTCCAGAGGGACTGTGGGGACATTGCTGGGACCAGCCAGTGACTTCTCTCCTGACTGGGAAGGGAAACAAAGTGGCTGCCTGTGAGACGCTCATGGTCTTCCTGAAGGTTGTTCTTTCTTTCTAGTCCATGTGGTTATGAGGGTGGAAGGGCCAAGCGTAAAATCTGGGCTACTCATCCTTCTGCTGAGACGACGTTGTTTGCACAGGAGGAGAGAAATTTTCTACCTGCCCGGGTGTGTCTGTGCTCAGGGGTTGCCATGCCGGGTGCCTCCGAGCCAAGGCACTGCTAGTGCCAAGAAAACCTGAGCAGTTTCTCAGCCAGCAGCTTCAGGCTTCCCTGCACAGCCCGTGGTTCCCCTCCTCAGCTGCAGCAGGGCCAGCCCTGCCCCGGGTGAAAGGCAAAGCCCTCAAGAACACTGTGGGCTGTGAAACACTGTGGACTCTTGGGGACAAGCATGTCCTGTAGAGCAGTTACTACCAGTCTGGGTATCTTCCCATTTTCTGAGGCCTCCTAATCCTCTGGCTGCCTTGGAGGACTCTGGGCCACCCTACTCATCGAGCAGTGAATTGCCTTTAAAATTCACAGGTATTACGTCCAGAAGTAGGGCTGTTTTCTGACCTAGCCTGGGCATCTGAGACACCTGTGGGGTCAGCTCAGACTTTACTGCTAGGCACAGCTGGCTCCACATCCTGAAGTAAGCAAAACCCACAGAGTCTTTGCATCACTTCAGCTACTAGTTTAATAGGAAACAGCTAACGATGCTGAAGAAAGACAAGTTTCATGGTTGTAGATTTGTTCTTTTGCTTCTGCTTTGGGCTATTCATGGAGGTAGGTGCTTGCCCACTTAACCCTTGTGAAAAAGGCCATTTTCTCCAGACTTGAACGCTTTGCCCACCAACGGACATCCTTGTATCAACCACCTTTCTGTGGGACCTCTTCTCCAGCCCTTTACAAAGGAGGGAAAGGATGGGAGCTTTGCAGAAGGGCCAGTAGCCCTGGATGGAGGTGGAGGGGAGGTCGGGCAAGGAGGATGCTGAGAGTGGGTGGTGGGACGGGGGCTGTGGCACGTCCCGCTGCAGCTGAGACCCCGCAGCAGGGCAGGGGAGGCGGGTGGCTGCAGAAGTGCTGAGCATGGCAGCGGCGCCTGCCAGGGGAGCGCTGCCTCAGCCTCGCATCCCCGGGGCTCCCAGAGGCCAATTACCAATTCACAGAGCCTGTTTCAGCACAAACAGGACCTTCAAAGGGTTGAGAGCCTTTCTGCTTTTGTTTTCTTTTTTTTTAATGCCCTCCAAAAAAAAAAAAAAAAAGCAGAAAGACCCATCCTTTAAGGTCAAGTACATAATTGTTTCTAACAGGAATTTCAAACATTGTCTCTTCCTCTGGGCAGGTATCGCTGGGTCAATTACCCTGACTACCCGATGGCAGATGCGAGACACAGTAACCCCTATCTGCACTTGAACACATCCTCTCTAAAGTAGATTTTAAAGGGCTTTTTTTGGTTTTGTTTTGTTTAATTGCACAACTTTTGGGGGGTTTCTAGTTGGAGAATTCAGCCAGCTTTCATCTTGTGGAGGTCTGATGTTGAGAATTCTCTGGCAGTGAAGCTGTAGGAGAAATCCGGAGGGTGACGTGGGAGCCATGGTCCTGTGATAGCTCTTGTCTGGGCTGAGGTGGAGGATCCGTGTGTGGGGAAGAGGTACTGTGTGTGAAGGGCATACCAGAAAGTGCCTGTTGATGGCTGAAATGAAGCAAGATGCCCAAATTACATTCCTAGCAGTCTGGGGTATGCGTTAATCAAGTCCCTCAATTTACCTGGCTCTAAAATGGTTGTTAAAATGATGCAGTGACAAGACATGCTGGCTCGCGCACCTCTTACTCTCTGTAATAAGTGTGTTCAGGACCTGCACAGCAAAATCAGGGTTGCCACAACAGTGGGAGATGAAATTCCTTCTCCAATCACTCATTGCAACATATTTGCTGCTCATTGGATTTTCTGGGATACTCCATATTTTACCAATGATGTAATTAGTTTCCGGTTTATTGCATGAATTATCCTGAAGCAGCTGAGTGGCTTGCTTTTATAAATGAGTCCTCCCCTACCTCGTAAGGGCTGACAAAGAACTTTGATTAGTGTAAAACCCTTTAACAAAGTGCCTTCACTTCAAATTGTCTCATTTTGAGAGATGATCTTTTTCTTTTCCACATCCTCTTTAGATTTTTCAGTGAATTTAAATTAACAGACATCACTCAGGTGCAGGCAATACACAGATAGGAAACATTTACCATCTACAAATATGTTCCTTGGTTAAAGCCTTCCATTTATCCAGAGACCAGCTGCAGGATGGACAACGGCACAGGCCCCTCTGAACTCTGTCCTTTCTTCAGGCTACTCGGACCTGGATGAATGAACTGAGGGATGTGACAGCTGCTCTCCCTCCTTCTTCCTTCAGATCCTTTCTGTTCCATTCACACTATACACAGTGTTCATCACTATTGCATCTCAGCACCTCATGTTCCTTCCAAGAGCCACCAGCTTGTGGCATTTCACAGGGATGTCATAGTAGCATCAGCTCCACCTCACATGTTCATAACCTGACCCAAAGTAGCATTTTGGGGTTGAGTTTCAAGTTTTTAGAATATTTGATATGTTTTTCAAGACAAGTGTATATTAGCAGTGAATATAATGGTGTGACAAACTGCTTCAAGTCAGCTGAGACCAGCAACGAGATGTGGACTAGTTGAGCAGACCTAGTAATGAGGAAAAGGACTTGAGAACTGGTCGTACAGTATCAATGGCTTTAATATCCTAATTGGTTTGGTCAAGATCTTCTGCTTGGACATTAGCATCTTTGAACTTGGTACTGACTTGCATCTCTTCTCTTTTCTGGGCTGAAATGCCCAAGTTTTCCCATGGCAACTCATGGCCTTGAGTGTCCCATTTGCTGAGCGTCCCCGGGTTTGCAGCAAGAGCTAGATTCCTTTCATTCCAGGGGGAAAGCAGTCTGTGTAAACTGTCTCAACTTCAACTCTAAAACTCAAGCCAAAACAATCAGTAACTACTACTGAAAAATCTACAGCAATCTTATTTTAATATAATCCATGAGATACATTTAGCACACCTTTAGTGCTGCATAAAATAGCAATTTTTTCATGTTAGAGAAGGAGCAGGAGTATAAATAATTCTATGTTAGTTGCATTAAATGCTCAAGTTTCACTTCTTCATATAAGTCCTTTGGATTTTGTCCAACCTAAAAATTGTATTTACCCAAACTTAAATATTTTGAGGGTATTTTTTTTTTTCTGACTATACCTGTCTTTTTTAGCAGTGATGTTGTTCTGGCTAGTTTTCTTTACCCTAACAGAGGTGACTCCACAGCACATTTCTTTTGACAAAAATACACAAAACCAACACGGATCAGTTAACACAGATGACATCTTTAAACTTGAATACATTTTTTCACTATAAACGCCACCAGTCAACTTTCGTGTAGGTAGGTTTCCATTGTTAGTTGTCAAAGTCTTCTTGAGTGGATTTCCCACTGTGTCACTTTTGTGTGAGTCAAATCAAGATTATAGGTAACAGAGAAGAAAAAGAAAAAGAAGAGAAGGTTAGACCCTCATTTTAGAGTTTAAGAAAAATCTACCAGCAGGTTGCAGTTCGAGTTGGTAATATACATGAAAGGGGGAGTCCAAGCCGTGTCACAGGTATCACTATATTAGGCTTTCAGGAAAAAGCATACAAAACACATATTGTAGTGGTCACACACAGAGACATAAATTTAGGAACAAGATCTGCCTTAGCTTGAACATAGTCAGCTCTGATAATAAGGAACAATGGACCGAAGCTATTATGAAACGAAACCCAGGTGCCTGAATGGAGGGAGCTTTTAGTTGAGTTCTCCTGGAATAAAAAAGTCTAACTTTTTTCACAGATATATGTTGTCCTAATTTTTCTCTGTTCTCATTTTAGAAGGCAGCTGATTTTGTTTGGAATTTGGCTAATGAATATGATTAATTTGTTCCATGCTGAGATTTTCTGGAGTAACATTTAAATTAGATTTTTGTTTTGTTTTGTCTTTTCTGTCCTAAATCATTTTAGTTTCATTGTGATTTTGGGTGTGCAAAGAAAGCATACTAGGGTATCTCCTGCATCATATCTACGATGTAGTAGTCAGGATGGATTGTAGATAGTTTGTAATACTTTGGGTAGTTCCTAGTCTTCCATGAGTGGTGTAAAAATATCTCTGTAAGTGTGATATTCATTAATTCACTTAGTGAGATTGTCAGAAACAACCTCAAGGAGCAAAAGCTTGGTTTAATACAAAAATGACTTGTTTGACACTTTGTCTTGACCTGTATGGGACATCAACAGACTGCTGAGACATGCCTAAGGAAGGTGGAGAACGGGGAGAGCAGAAACCTTCAACGGAATTTGCAGCGTCCTACATGGACATAAGAAGGATGGATGCAGAGTCTGGTTGTCAGAGATATCTGATGATGTCCAAGCTCCAGCTGTGGAATCTGCAGGTAAGTTTGACTTTTCTCACAAAAGGAGTATGTTCCTAGGGGAATGATGTGCCTATGGGTACATTCTAGGTTTGAGAGACACCTGCTTAGACCTTTGGTCATACTGAAGACCTTTTCTCTTTGCTATCCAATTTTCTTATGCTCGGAGTAAAACAGCTTGATGTGAAAACTTTGTCTTTTACTTTTGCCTTCACCCCAGGCCATGAGCTTCCAATGGAGACTGCTGCATCTGGTCTTTTCAAAGTAAGCATGGTGGGTCCATAGCAGGCAGTGCTGGCCCCCAGAGTTTTATCTAAGGCCTGAACTTTATGGGAACCCACGTCAGGGATTCAGTAGTATGGAGTAATGTTCTTTACTTGAAGGAGCAATCAGAATATCTGGGCAACAAAGAGAAGGCTGAGCTAGCCTTCTGTATTTGGGTCAAACTGGGCTTCTGCCCCCTGCAGAATCAATGGCAATTACTAGATTTGCATCGAAGGTTTAGTCAGCAAAAGGTTAATAGTGTTAAGGATTAATATTTTGGCCTCTTGTGCAAAACATACAAATATTCAAGAGTGTTTGCACTGAGGATTTTGGCTGGACCTCTATAAAGATACAACCAAGAAGCCAAACATATGTTCTGGTGTTCCAGGCTTTGATTCTTAATCATGTTCTGTGCTTGCGTTCAGAGGTTTGCTTTGGGACCATCTCCAGTGCGAGAAAATATGACAGAGAAATCAAACACAGGGGTTATGCAGAACCGTGTGGTGTTCATATCTGAAGGGGAGCTTTTCTAAGCACTAACATTATTCTTCTTCTGACAGTAGTCGCACATTTTCACTTGGTTTATCTTAACTGGGAATAACCCCTAAGACAGGATGTCTCCGGGCACTTCAGAGAAGTGCTTTTTGAAGGCAAAGGAAATAATGTTGCAGGGCTGTGCCTCACATCTCTTCGACTGTTAACAATCCTATAAATACCACTGCCGAGTGCAGTATGTGTCCGTGGCTGGTCTCAAGTGTAGCTGCAGCGCCTGGCTCGTAGCACAGGAATATTCTCTTGATCTAGGAGAATGTTCCCCAGCTTTACTAACACTTGGCTCCCTGACACAGACTAAACCAGCTCTGACAGACCATATAAGAAGGCACTGGCTGGGCATGTAAACTAGGCAATATGTCACCGTATGGGAAAAATCAGGTACCAGCTGCCACAAGGAGTGACTTCTGAAATATTCCCAGGAACACAAAAAGATGAAAATTAGGATTTTGAGATGGGTTTGGGTTTGCTTTAACCTGTCATTATGCTCTTCCATGGCTATGAATCTTCTCAGGAATGGCTTTCATATTTTCTCAGTGCATCACCCTTTTACCCATTCTGTTTACCAGGAAAGAGGGCTGATTTGTAAGCTGAATTTTCCTTCCCTCTTTGTATCCAGAAAGGTTTCTCTACCTTCTTTTTTAAGTTTCTTTTCAACAGTTTAAAATACTGTAATGGAAAAAGTCACTCAGTATATGGAGAGAAGTGTAAAAATTAACCAAAAAAACCCCCAATGGCTAACTCTGAAATGCATTTAATCTTTTTTTGTAATTTTTTGCACTTTGGTAATTTGGTAATTACAAGGGAATGTACTTCACTGGATAGATCTAATGTCTGATACATCTGCAAAGGAAAAACTGCAAAGTCAGTGGAAGCATTTCAGTAATCTGAGGTCAAGCTGTAGTTTCCTGAAAAAACAGAAACTCAGTTTCTTTTCTTCCAATCAGTCTTGTCATCTCTTCTTCCTCACATGTGCAACTCTATTTTCCAATGCACATTTCTGTCCTACAACTGCTGAGGCACATGGCAGGTGTGAAACCCCCATCTATCAGCTGTTGAAGGCAATGGATTTTGATCACAGCTCAGTTTGCATTGGGCTCTAAATGGTTCTTTCTGCAAAAAATGTCACAAAATCTTGGTCAGGAACTTGTGAGAGGAAAATGGAACTGCATCAACAGAGAGCACTGAGAGCAAAAGAGCAACGACAGGAAGAACATCGTCCACTGCTGGCCAAACTGCAAGATAATTACACCAGAAATAGAATGGGGCAAGAAAGAGGCCAATTAATTCTATCCGAAGGATGTCATCTAGGAGTTCAAGACAAGAAGGAAGCACTGTATAAAGTGGAGATGAGCATGGCAGTCTGCCAATCTATCACAATTTTCTTTTATTTAAGATGCTTATTAGTATCTTATATTTCAAATTAAATATTTATAATTCTGTTAATAGCATGCAGGAAGGGGGCCTATTCCAGACATTAGTCTGTACAAGAAGTTGTCCACTGATGTAAATTAGATCAGCGAAGCTTGGGATATTCATGCTTGCAGTCCTGTCATCATTTGGCTTTTGGGGTTACAGGCTGGGGTGGCAGCTGAGCTACCTCTAGGCACGTTACTCTCCTCTCCGTGAATGTGTGTACCCCTTACTTTCCTGCAAAGTGTTTTGCCTCCATCAACTGTTTGGGGCTTCAACAAGTTTTTAAAGTGATTGTGTGTTGTAACCTTTGTGGTTGGCAGCCAGCGTCATTATTCCCATTCTCCCACATGGAGACTCCTGCAGCTTTTAAAGGAGTTGCCCAAGGACATGCAGAGCATCAGTGCCAGCTTTGTGAATATACAGCCCCACCATTCTTATTAGATTCCATGAAAGATGAGAATAGGCCCTTTGATGTTTTCAGTGAGTGCTGAAGCCTTTACCAATGTTGTGAAAGGTCATTAGGGAAGACCTTGGGGGGCCAAATTCAACAGCTACTCATGGGAATGATCCTTGGGATGTGGAACTAGTCCAGGAGAAAATGTGAAAACAGAAGTGATTTATATTGAAATGAGGATTGGATTATGAAGACAGCAACGACCACCGAAACATACACAACAATAACTCAGAACAACCTCTCTCTGACATGCTCTGCTGTGCCATCTTTTTAACCCTGGAGGAGGCGACTGGGAAGAGAGGTTTAGAGCAGACCTGTGGGACTGATATGAGTGAACGAATCTGACTTCTATCTAGGTGCTTCTGGGTTCTCATCAGCCCCTTTCAAGGCGTCAGGGAAACCATCGTGGTCCTCTGTGATCTACTCCCTGGGATACAGATGGCAGGACAAAGCAGTCATTCTCTTTTTCTCCCATGGTAAGTGGTCTCTGCCCTTTTGATATTAAATATATGGGGTCTTTCCAGAAGGGTAGCGTGAAATGTCAAAGAGATAATGTATTTAAGCATTCATCTGGTTTGCAACCATTTTATACCCACCACACAAAGACATAGAAGGCTTCTCACTCATTTCTCTGCACTCATCATGCTGCCATTGTGGGACCAGAAGATAATGAGATGAATAGGAAGCATTTCCACAGCATGAGCAATGTAGGAACATCATTATTAATGTTCGTACAAAATATCCCATCTCTACATGATGTCTACATATCTGACATACAGCCCTCTGCCAGATATAAAAAACCATGACCGTCCAACAGTGATCTGTTACTTAATGGAAAGTCTGCTGAAATTTCAGTTTAAATTGCATTTATTATTTATGTCTTGAGTACAGGGTATGTATACTGAGTATGTCTTCACCTTATAGAGCTAGAGGATTAGTAGTTTCCATTTAAACAGGCAAATACTGTCCCAGAAGGATGTTGAATGTGCCCATATTCAATATTTAAACATTGCAAAAATCCTTTGAAAAATTATTATCCAGAAGCTTTTGCTATATATACTGAGGTGCACATTTTCATGCAGCTGGGGCCAGGTACCTGCAGCTTAGCTGCTAGTCCTTTTCCCTCTGGCTCCTGGGGGGTTAAGTGGGCTCTCCTCCTGGGTGAGTGGCCCAGGCTGAGGGCAGAATCTGTAAGGATGGGGTTCAAAGAGAGGTATAGAAGTAGAGGTGGACAGTTATGTGTGCTGTGTTGGAGACAACGCACACAAGGATGGTTGCAGTGGCGTTACCTGCAGGTAAATGTTACACTAGATAATAATATTTTGATTTTGGTCACACTTTTCTCTTTGCAGCTTGCCCTCCAGCAGGGAATGGTTTTCAAATATAGCCTTGAGGTGACATTTTTAGTAGTCAATTTCTGACATTTGTTATCCATGGCTTGTTCACAAGCAGCTGGCTGCATGCTCTCAGTGCTCAGCACCCTGTGTGAGACGTCTCTTGACCTCACTTGGTTTGGTTACCAGCCACCAGGCAGGAATGGGTGCCCCCAGCACTGCAGATCTCACTGGCACAGTGAATCCAGGTGCTTGAATAATTCATTGCCAAGATACCTCCCCCTACATTTGGACATGTCTGACAAACTTTGTGTTTCAGTTTGGTTTTTTTTCCTAAAGTCTTGGAATAATGCAGTTTATCTTCTCACACTAACTCATTCATATTCATATTTGCTATAGTAGACATTTTGAATGCTTTACTTAAAGCTGCACCCATAAGTACACAGTGGAACAGATGGTAGAAAGAGCTAGGAATTTTTTTGATATTTTATGGGTTGGACAACAACCACAACCTGATCCAACAAATTTTCTTGTTCTCAAACATTTTACTGTCAATACACTCCTCAGGAATGTACTCAGAGTTGTTTGGGGACATGGAAAAATATTTACCTCAGCCTTCCACAATTTATTACTTATTGTTTGAAAAAGTTGCCTCTTTTCTGTGCCAACATTTATCATCTTGGGAAACATACTGGAATATAGCAGTGATATTAAACAATAATGTGCTCTTTGCTGGGATAAAATAATATTGCTGGGCCACTGCAGAGGAAGCCAAAAACCACATGTGAAATGGTTCCTTTGGAAGGGCAAAAAGTCTCAAAGTTTGTTAGCAAATAATTTAGCTAGTGGTGCAGACATCAAATAGCTTCGGCAGCACTTGCAAAGCTATTCTGAATATGCATTTCCCCTGGAGTGCTGGGGCACAAAGCCACTGTAATGAAGGTTAGAACCATAATAATAAGAATCCCTCAGCAGTAAAAAATAATAATATAATAAAATAATAATAATAAAAAAACTTGCAGAAGAGTTAGGGGAAGAAAGGACAGACTGTGTGAGTCTTTCAGCAGTTCATGCTAATTTAACTTCTGTTTGCATGGCCTGAATGAGGGGCTGTCTCAGCTCCTGGGCAGAGGTGGCAGCTCGATTCCTTTTTCCTTCTCCACTCTGGCTGGAGAGAGAGAGGCTGCCATCCCTCTCCTCCAGTCGTTAAACTGCTTTCTTAGCTGAGCATTTCTTGCACATCCATACATTCTCCACACTAGTTTAATACTTTCTCTTGTGCAACCCCTTATGTTTGGCGGAGATTTCCCATACAAAACTGCACAGCTACAAATGCATTATTCTTCTAATATTTCCCTAAAATTGCCTCCCCCTCCAGCACTGTGCTGCCTATGAAATACTCGGTAAGAGCTGCACAGCCTCTATGTGTACGAAAATGAATGTCCTCAAGGACTTCCTCGCTGTCTGTGCCTACCTCATGTTGCAGGAGACCCAGTAAGTTTAGGGGAGGAGAGACCATCTTTACTGTAGTGCCTCAATGCCTCCTGCTATGGAGAGCCCTTGAAGCTTCTCCCACAACCCATAAATCAGAAGAATGCAATAAAATGGCTAGCCGAAGATGTATCATCTTGAGTCACCCCTCTCTTCTGAGAGGACTTTGGCTTGCTCAGTTGGGTGCCAGGAGCTCTGGGCTCTTCAGCAGCTGAACCTGGCACCACCCAAATGGGGCATCTCCAGTGGGTTACTCTACATGCTCCTCTTGGCTGTCCCAGGCAGGTGTGAGGGGACCAGTGTTAGGACAGCTGGGGGGACCTCAGTGTGGAGGGGGCTGCAATTTTCCCAGGAGGTGTGGGGTGCAATGGCACCATGCTGGGTGGTTGCTCTGTGAGCACTGGACCCATTTTGGGACAACATGCGGTATGTTATTTAACCTTCTAAGGACTCGCTCGTCCCACGAGTTGCCCTTGCATGCACCAAAGAACAAAACCAAACTTTACTTCCCTTTTGATGTGCACAAGGGGGAAAAGATCAGCGCTGTGCTTGGAGGGAGAAGAATCAGCATTAGAGCGGATGGGTAAGCTGAAAGGGACGGAGCAATTCTCAAAAAATATTAATAACTACTAATAAAGGCACATTTGAATACTGAGTTCAGTCGTGAAGGATCCAAAGAGCCCTGTGTGTGCTGGAATTGTCCTGGCCCACCTCTGAAGTGCTCCCACCTGAAGGGCAGGGTGCCCCAGTTTCTCGAAAGTGCGCTCCGGACTCGACACAAGGTGTGAAACAAATCTTTGAACCCTGGGTGCTTTGCCCAACGCCTGTTCCTTTATTAGAAGCCCAGAAGCCAGCATGGAATAAGCAGGGTAGCAGTACAGCGCGGCACATTTTTATAGCGAGGCCAAATCTTTATTATGCTTCTTGGCCCAGTTTAGTGGAGAACACTGCTGGGCCTGATTTCAGTTTTGATATCATACACTGAGGCTGCAGACCCTTAAGAGTACAAGCTGGAGAAAAGAACATAGAAAATGTTAGGAATGAGAAAAGGCCATTCAACACATTGATGCTTGTCTCTTGTAATACAGCGTTTCCCCCAGGATAGCATCTAATTGCTTCTTGAACGAGCCCACTGTCTTTGCCTCAACAACCTTGCCCAGTAGGCCATTCCAAACATTTATTATTCTTTGAGTGACAAAGCACTTCCTTATGTCTCCTCTGAATTTGTTTTTTGAACTTCCATTTATGCCCCCGATCCTGTCATCTGTGCAGTATCAAAAGTAGTAACATGCATTGATATTATCCATTCAGCTAAGATTTTTGTATACTTCAGTTAGACCCCCCTTAAATGTCCTTTTTTTTTTTTTTAAAGTTGAATAGATTGAGGGTTTTTTTCACCTTTCAGTAACTTCTACAATTTTATCCTGGAACCAAGTTGAGCAAAAATATTTGTTAAAGCCTGACTTACATTAGACCACACTGAATGGATTTATAAAGTGTACCACAGAAACACATTTCAGTAAGGGTGTTTTTTTTTCCCCCTCTTTTGGAGACTAAACTATCATTTAGTTTCCCTGATGCTTGTGTCTGGTTATTTTGACAAAAGATAACTAATAAAAAGCTTGATACGAAATTTGGAAAAAGCTGATAATCTCTAAATTTTTCCGTTTATACTGTGGGCTTCCACATATCCCCACTGCCCCCCTTTTTCTCTTTCTGCAAGTAGTTGCTTTTTTGGAAACGAGAATTGTTTATCGTATGGGATTTTCCATGTGATGATGCTTTGCAGAGTCTGTATGGAGAAATGTCAAAATTCATCAGTGATCCCCCCCAAAAGCCACAGAATCAAACAGTCGCGGGTTCAGCCCTCATCCACCGCCACAATGAGGTGAATAGTTCATTATCTTTTTGGATGAAATTCTACGGCATGTGTTATGCAGGAGGCCAGAACTGATGATCTAATGGTCCCTCCTGGCCCTAAAAAATATCTATGAATAATGATTATAGATGAAATATATATGCCCTGCACACAGTCAAAACCAGCAGGCTTTGGGTGGGAACAAGAAATTAAAGAAAGGAATTTTGCCTTCGCCGCTTCCCAGAAGCCGGACAAACGGCTACAAACATCAGCCTGACTTAAGCACTGGCTGTTTATTCATTGCCTCGCCATTTTTTCATTATATTAACAACATGGTTTTTTTTTTTTAAAGCCATCTGTAAATCTTTTTGGTTTTCTCTGAATTTCTTTCCCTATGCATTTCTAGGAATGTGGGATCCAAGCGAGATGGACAGGTTGTCCCTACGGCGTGTGGCTGAGCTGGGAGCATTTCCTCACGGGCTCTTCACAGATGTAAACACATGCTTTCCACAGCATCACTGAGTTTTGGATCAGGTAAATTAGTACGAGGGCTGATTAGCTTAGGTGGAACACTGGCATTATTTACAGTTTGGAAATGCATTTGTTTAGCATCATCCTCTGTATTATCTGTACTGTGGGATCCAAATATGCTGCTGGATGCATCCCAGCCGAGCGAGTCATTCTCCTTTTCCCGGGTTGGGACCATAGCCATCAGTCAGTCCCACACCAACGTTGTGTTGGACTATACTGGATCGTCTGGGGGTAATGAGCAAGTCAGCCACATAGGTCTCAGGAAATTATTTGTGCTATTCTACTACCAGGGAGAGAAAACTGACGTATGAGATGGTAATTATCAGGATTGCGCTTCAGTTCTCCTCTGAAAAATCTGTACAATATTTGCTTCGCTCCAGGCCCTGGGAATCTCCCATGATTTGTCAAAAAATAATTGTTGGTGGTACAATAAATTTGCTATTCAATTCCCTGAGTGTTCTGGGTTGTACGCAATCTGGAAAGCTGTTTTGTTTGTATTCATATTTTCTTTATATTCCCATACCCATTCTTTGTCATTATCTTTATTTTTACAGGTTTATATTTCTCCAGTGTTTTCTAGTTGTTCAAACTTTGTGTTTGTATATTTATTTAAAGGCGGATTTCAAAAGAGTTCAGTCTCTCAGTTTACTGAAGGATTCAACTTCTTGCTGGTACTTCATCTCCCCTGGTATTTTTGTGAACGCTCTTCTTCTCCTTCCCATCTATCCAGCACTAACCTCTTTGTCTCTTTGCTACTCACATCTGCTGCTCACAAACCCCAGAGTCCTGGTTTTGAACCACATTCCCCTTACATTCAGCATGTCTTTGGACATTATCTGCTCCTTGTTCCTCACCCTTTTTTTTTTTTTTTTTTTTTAATGTCAGCCCTTCTCCAAAGAATTTTGACAATTTCATTTTAGCTTTTAATTGACTTGTAAAATCAATGAAGAATTCTCAAAAAGTAGATATTTATTTAAGGTAGTGTATTTTAGAACAAGGAAGAAGCTGCTTAGATAATAAAACCAATCGTAAGCCCTGCATTGCTTTTAATTTTTCGGAGAAGAGATGACTTTTTATATAAAGACCACCACACCAACACATTTAATGCTTGGAAAAGTAAATAAATGTTTCTGTCTTAATTTCCTCAGCTGTATTTCTTTCTCATTTTCCAGTGATCCAGCATGCCAGGTAGTACATATTTTTTGTAAATGGGCTATAGGCAGTATCTAAATCAAAAGCAGCATATCTAATAAATAATATCTTTATATATTTATAATGAATTCCTTCCCTTTTTATATCTTATTATTGCTAACAATTGACATCTAAGCACAAGATTTCTGTAATTTGGAGCAAATATGGTATATGAAACTCATCATTAAGACGGTGATTTATTCTCTCATTCAAGCAAGGAGCTGTGATAAGAAGCACAGAAAAAGCTTGAGTCTACAAATCTATTTTTCTCTCAGTTAAATTACTGCAATATGGGAATAGTTGCATGGATCCTAGGGAAGAATTTCGTCTCCAAGATACCACTGGGCCAGAAATAACTTTTCCCCCTTTTTTTTTTTTTTTTTTTTTTAACGGAGGAATTTTGATGCTTCTTGAACTGAGGTATTTTTAGAAGTCTCCAACATTTTTCTGCAGAAATAGCTTTCCGTTTTCTTGCCTGTGAGGGTTTCATACCGACCCCATGTAATGCTGCTGCCGGGAGCCGAGAGCCTGGAGCTCGGCATTGGTCCCTGCCAGGAGAGATGGTGCAGGGCCAGGGTGCAGACCCATGGCGTGGATGAGCCCAGACCAAGCCTTTCTTCTCTCCCAGGCTTCCTCTGAGATCCCAGAGAAGTCATTTAATCTTTCTGCTTCACTATCACCTCTGTACAAATGCTGATTTAAGCCCATCTGTAACGAGCAGCTACAAAGAGAGTTTTGGAAGTGGCCAAAGGTGTCCATGCAAAAGGTTTTGTCCTCCAAGCTGTGCTGTGCATCATGCTTCTGCTTCCCATGAAGGTCTTCCTCACTCCTCGCGTGGTGTGTGAGGCCCCGGCCCGGCAAGCCTGCAATGCAAGAGACATCTGCTGTGTCCCTTGGATGGGAGCTGCCTGGAGGGAAGAACATCTCCAGGAGGACTTGAAATGGTGATAACTCCACGTCCTGGCAGAGGAGATGTAAGAAGGGCTGTGAGGCTTTCGTTATCTTTGGCAAGCCTTTCCTTCCATTCTGTCCAGTGTTTCAGATTGTTAGGACTGCTTGTCCTGTCAGACCTACCAAATATAACTAGAGCATTCACTGCATTTAAACATTTTCAAGTGTTTACAACCACATCTCCTCCCCAGGGGGAACTCCGAGCTGCGCTGCCTGCTGTATTGTCTTTGGCTGGGTCTTTAGAGTTCCTGAATTTATGCGCTTAAAAATCAATGAGCCTTGGTTAGACAAGAACCCAAACACTGTGACTTCTCATTTGGGTGAGTCCACTCCTAGGATTTCACAGGGATTATGAGAGATATAAATAAACCTTGACTTTGTAGCCTTCAGAGTTTCTATCAAAGTTTTAAGTCGATTTAACTTTAAGGGCCAGCTATATTATGTCAATCACACGTGAAAGCATAGGTATTCTTTACGCGGCAAAGTCTGAGAAGATATTTAAATATGAAACGAATTGTAACTGATGTCTCTTTAGCCTCTGCTAGCCAGCAAGAGCTAGTGACAAAGAAGCCCACGGTAATGGAAAACTTGGCTGTATAAATATTATCACTCAGCTCTGGGCTCTTTTGCGCCACGTAGATCTTACGCCCTGGAGCTCCCAAGGGCAACCGGGTGGTAAGGTAAGCGTGCAGACACGTCCACAGCCAGGCCTGTCCTCCCTGCACAGCGGGCGGCCTGAATGCGAGCTTTCTCCTCCCCTGGACTTCAGAGCTCCCCAAAGGCCTATCCAGGCTCTTTGAAAGTGAAATGAGCAGAGTTTGGGCCTTTGCTTAAAATACAGCCTGGTCACACCTGAGGGAGCGTACCGGGACACCCTCACTTGGTTGTGGGCGATGTGGCCGAAGGCCTCGTCACCGGCTGGCTCTTTGCTGTCGTGTTTTGTGTCAAGCTGAAGAAAACTGGATTCTTCCTTCTCTTTTGAAAGAGACATAAAAGAGGCAGGGACAGATGGAAGAAACAACCAAAAGAAGCCAAGGAGGAAAAGAGACAAGAGAAAGAAAGAAAGAGACTGAGAGAGAGGGAGAAAGGGGAGAGAAATAACTGTCTCTCTAAACAGTCAAGGGAATAGATGATGTGCCATCTCCCTCTCAGTATAAAGAAGTTGTGTGGGAAGGGGGAGATGACAGATAAGGTATCAAAGGAAATGAATTGCAGTATTAAGATCCTGACTTTGCTTTGTCAAATTTGCAGGTGATTATTGTATAACTCTCTGCAGCTCCTCTCAGTGATGGAAACGCTCTTCAGATCGTCAAGACATAGTACTACTGGTAAAAGCAACAACTCTTCAGAGAGGTGCTTACTTGAAGCAGCAAAAGGTTTCTTATATCTCCTCCAGGCTTCTTCCAGCACTTACCTGTTCTGTGTAGTCTCTATGTACTTGAGGTATATTTTCCTCCTTTGATTAAAATTAGAGCTCCAAAAATACAGTGGGCATCTGTGAAGTAAAATTTAGTTCAAATTTACAATTTTCAATTGGATTTGATAATTGACAGACTTCAGAATAGTTGTTTTGATATCAAGAACCAAGGTTAACCCCTATAACATAAATCAGTGAACATAGTAAGGCAAACATGCCAGAGGAAGAAAAGATCAGAGGTCCACCAAATTAGGTCAGATCTGATCCCAAAACACCACTGAAGGCCATGGATAAGTTTTTACTGACAGCAGAGGATTCCTGGGCAAACCCTTTGACAGTAGCCATTTTCACCAATAGCTGAGATTTGATAGATATGAAAGCTGAAGGTGTCTGACCATCAAAATGTGACCAAAGGATTTGCTGTGAAGGGACAGCAAAAAAGGAGCTTGACATGGCCAATGGCTTGATAGCAGGCAGGAAAGTTGCCTGCCCATGTAAAAATGATACTGAAGAGTGAAAGAATACATGCACACAAAGAAAAGAAATTCATATTTCAAAATACTATGACAAAAATATCTCAATGATTTAAAAAAAAAACCAAACAAACCACCAAAAATTCTTCAGGGAAGTGTTTCAGATTTTTGTTCATTGCTCAAAAAGCAAGTCAACCTTTCATTTATTTTTCTGTTTGATCATCTTCTCTTTTCTTTCTCCTCTTCTTCTAACTTCTGCTTCTTCAGTGACCAAGGAAATAGAAGGAATGATAGAAGAGAGGGAAAGGAAGAAACCAAGACAAAAAGAAGCCAAAACGATAAAAAGGTAAGTATTTCCGGTCACTCTGACCATATTCCCTATCCTTTGGAAAGAAAATTGCTTCAGGGTGCTTTGTGGGTTTGATTCCCTCTGGTCTTGAACCCCAGTAGAAGCAGGGCATGAAGAACCCTTGTGCAAGCCAGGATGTCCTGAGGGTGAGATGTTTAGGGCACAGCTGGAGTGGGGCTCGCTGCGAGGTGGGAAGGGCTTCAGTTACAACAGCCCTGGGCTCAGCTTACACGTAAGACCTACCTAGGTAAGGATTTGTATTCAGAAAACTCTTCAGTGTTTTGGGTAAGATCAGCCATTCAAATGAAGATATAACTTCTGTCCTACAAATCAAGTAGCTCTGATATTTTTATTCCATAGTAGTACAGTATCCTTTGAGGCATCCTCAGACTTTCAGCTCATAAAAATCACTGCTTTGCCCTGGGAAACAAAATAAACATTAGAAAAAACATAAAATGATTGTGTCCAGTGTGACCTACCCCTGTCTGGGGGTGGAAGAGGGGGACTGGAGGGAAGAGTGTTTCTTGTGAACCAGTCTGAAGTGGTTCCCAAACACTGAAACACAGAACAGTAAAAGAAATTTATAACTACATCTCTCTTGGCCTTTCCCCAACCTTTAGTGCTCATCATTCATGGCTTTAAAATTGTAAAAGAAAGGAAGAGTTGTAAATGGAAAACAAAATCAAACCAAAGCAAAGCTCATAAAAACAAACTCAGATCCAAGAGCTTGCTTTTGCCCTCCAAATCAGGAAAATTCACACCTCATTGCCATCAATGGGGATTCCAGACAAGGCATATCCAAACGGGAATGAAGTTATTTGAATGAAAAATTCAGCCACCCGCCTTTCTATGCCTTCCTCTGTTGGCTGCCAGAACTGGCACACAGAAAGAGACCTCTTTGCCCTCATAACGTTTGAAGTGAAACTTTTTGGGGAATGCTGAAAGTCACTCACAGTCCCAGGGGAATGGTGGGCCATTTTTTCCACCCTCCCTTCTTTGTAGTTTACTTTCTCCTATATACTTTTTTTCCTTACTGCAGCTTTTCTGATCACAGTATCACAGTGACTTTATCACCGTCACCTTCTCATTGTGAACCAGCCCATCCCTTGGAGGCAGAGAGCCATTGTGGAGGTGGTAAGTAATTTGTTTTGTTCAATGGATTTCTTGTTATGCATGCATGCAAAGCCCCTTTTATCTCACATTTAAATTTGTGTTTTCCCTCTTATGATTGGTTTTGTGACATCAAAAAGCTTTCAGCATCTTCAAAAATCAAGAAGAACAAACTCTTAGAAAAATAAAATAAAAATAAAAAGAAATCCTTCCTAATACACCCAGCATTTCAGTGCAGCTTTAGAAACGAACAGATTCACATGGGATACTGGCTACTAACGACTATGGAAATAAGTCTGATTTTTTGATCTCTAGGCCCAAACATTATTCATATTTTTTTCCTTAGCCTCAAACAATGTCTTCAGATAGCCCAGGTAAAAGCAAGCCAGAAACAAAACAACATCATAGAGGAATTGCTTTATGCAGATACTTTCAGCTATGCTACACAACTCACATTGTCTTTGAACCCAGTGTGATGAGAGAATGATTTGAGACTCCAGGGACGACTCCTGGATATGTTTTTACTTCAGCATATTGCAGCGAGACAGAAGTCTTTGGCTTAAGAAATGTGTTCTGCAATTTTCTGCATTTGGGGGGGGGGGGGGGGTTTTTTTTTTTTTTGGGTTTTTTTTTTTTTTTTTTTTTTTTTTTGTGGTTGGACTCGATGATCTCTGAGGTCCCTTCCA
>NW_015090781.1:8008766-8012027 GCF_001431845.1 Calidris pugnax
GGGGGTATTATTATTTCTATCGCTCTAGTAACAATTTGGACAACGTTGAGAGCTGAGGTCAAGGAGCAGACACACTGTGCTTATGAGGTTATGCAGACTCTCTTTAACCTTTACGAAAATGGTTTGTCCATGCTTAGTGGGAGGCTGAGAGCAGGAGTGGGAAAGTCTGATCCAAACCCTCCTCCTCAAAATCGGGGGAAGTGCCTATAATTGTTGGGCTGCTTTTCACATATATCCTTTGATTTTTAGTCACCTACTTACTTTTCTAAGTCACCTTTCTTTAGTTACCTATTTACTTTTATAAGAATGCTTTTATCAATTGAGGTTTGGGAACTGGTTAGCATTTGCTTAAGTATCTATAATGAACCAAAATAGTGAACCTCAATGTAAGTTAATTGCACATAGCCCACATACTTGGACATGCAGTACCCAGATTTTTAGAGTCAAGTACCTTGAGGAGAAAGGCATTTGAAACACAGTCCATAAAATGGTTGTCAGAGGTTGTCCAAGAAATTGCATCATAAACTGTTTGGGACATCCATTTATCTACCATCCTACCTTGCTTCTGTAAAATTCAGATTCATTCTAGAAGGAATCAAATGGCAAAGATTTTTTTAAAATTGGTGTTCCATGACATTTCCCATTCAGTATTCATTCTTTGCTAAAGAGGTATGGACCATAGGGCAAGGAATCCTCTCCAAAGGAATTGCAACCAGCAGAGGCCCTGCTGCCTCCCAGGTATCCCGGCTCTTCAAGTAATGGTGAATAAGTGACGCTAGCTGGGATATCTCTGCTTTTATCAAAATGCTCTTTAGTGTGGAAAAAACAGAACCTTGTCTTGCTGAAAATGTCCAGTTATGAAGCTGGAGTCATTTTATTGACCAAAATGGAGCCCTTAGCAAAAAATGGGCAGGTCAAATTTAAGGTGACATATAGGTTTCGTTGTCCCACCTAACTGGGTCGTGAGTGCTATTGGGACCCTGGACCCAGAACCATAGGGATATTTAGGTGCCTCATTCTGGTGAAGGTGCCCCTTTCTAGCTTCCTAATGAAATCAGTCCTTCCCTCCTCAGCTCCTCTGTGAATGTGGACCAAAGATATTAATCATCCTGAGAAAGGGATTTTGAGTAGTGGGGGAGGCTTTCCACTATCTTGAATGGGAGCAGGATTGAGCCCTCATTGCCTGATTAAAAAGGTAATTTGAGGCCATTACTAGCAAAAGGAGGAGGAAGGAGGTCTTCTGGCAGGGTGCGAAACTTTGCCCCTCCAGCCCCATGCTCAATGCTGCCCTGGCATTTTAGGGGCTTTTCAATCTGGCAAATATATTTTATGAAACTGATGTACACTTAGCTAGAACAATCCCACACTGGGATCTAATTTCAGACCTACAAAGGTTGATTTATCCTTTTTCAGGCTATGTACTCATTTGAACTAAAATTACCCTGCTGCCAGCCTCCTTGATAGCAATTACATCTAAAGAGAGAGAACCACTGAACTTCATGTATTGGTAATGGTCTTTCCGTCTATATTTTTCCTTGGGGATAAAGTTGTATGGGAAAATTAGACACATTAGCCTAGGAAAAATAGTGAACAAAAATACATATTTTATACTTTTAAAAAGTATCCTCCTGCTACCAATTAGAGACATTATTTAATGCAGGTATTTTATCATTATGGTGCCAGTCTGTCTATAAAGCAGAACAAAACCATTTTTGATAGTTATTTAAGGGCATCCTAAATACACTCAAGAATAGTACATTTTAATTTTCAATAATGCCAGCAGACTCAAGCATTCAGATTTTAGCATAACCAGCAGGAAAACTGTTTGATGTTTTAATTATGTCCCAGAAAATGCTGAATGTGTTATAAAAGAAATCTGAGGAGGGGAGGGGGGAAAAAAAAAAAAAAAAAAGGTTTTTATTACTGCTCAAGAGGAAGGACGTTTTACAACATAACATTAAAAATGTAAAATGGAATAAAAAAGAACTCGGATAGTCAAAACTTTGTCTGCAACAAAGTAGGCCAGAGAAGCAAAATAATACGTCTGTTAGAAGCAGTCGGCAGCGAGAAGTGGAAGAGAGCATTTACATAGAGATAGGGCTGAAGGAAAGGAAAAGCCTTAAAATAACCCCAAAGTCTTTTCAATTATGTTTAAGACTAGCCAGAACCCGGTAACCGTTCCCAACAAGGTGTCTCGGAGGATTTCAGAGTTCCTGATTAATGTGGTGACCTACTGCTCTCTGATGCAATGCGTTTAAAACCCAGCTGGGTATTCGCAGTCGGGATGAGGCTGTTGGGACTTCCTGGGGCTCTATCCTGCTGGCACCGGGGTCAGGCTCCGCAGCAAGACTCAGGAAAGGTGTCCCCAAGGGAGGGGAAAAACGAGAACCTGAATCGCGGGGAATGAACTGAACCAGATGTACGATGCTCCAGCAATTCAAGCAGCGATAGGAAGTAGAGAGGGAGGGGGGGGAAATTGCTAAGGTTTAACTCTTCCTTCCCTCAGCAGGTGTAGGAGGGGGATGAGGGGGTACAGCACAGGGCACTGCCGCATCCCGCATTGCTGCCCCGAGTCCCCAGCGCAGGGACGGATGCAGGATGCTGGAATCACAGCAGGATGGGGCTGGTTGCAGGGGGTGTAGAGCCAAATCCTTTCCTCCTCTCATCGTGCCTCTGCCAAGCACAGGACATGTTGCCATCCCTCACACACATAATTTCACTCATTTCTGGCACTCCACTCTTTCACCATCCTGCTACTGAGACCTGCCTTAAGAAAGTGACATCTTCAGTTTGGTTCAGATATACATAATTTATATTGTGTCCACACATTTGTTTCTCTTAAAGCAGGCTCTCAAAAAACTATCCCAAGAAATGTTTACTTCAGACTTTTTTAAAGCATCAATAGCAATAGATTTGTATATGTATATTTATACTCACATACATATACAATAAATATGAAAGGCGGGTCCATGATTATACTAGATATATACATCTTAGTGTCATTGATGCTTTAAAAAAGCCAGCACAAAGCTTTCTGCAGCTATGGCTTGTTAAAAAAAAATATAACCCTTTATTGATAAAATCATAAATTATGTATCTAAACAAAAAAAAAAAAAAACAAGCCTGTTTTTTTTAGGTGGACATGAAGTCTGATCTGAAGAGGAATGCCAGGAAGGAATGAAAAGGTAATATGGAAGGAAAGTATGCTAAGGGAAAGATAAGCTGCATTTTGTTTTTACATGTGCCAAAAGTCAGATGCAT
>NW_015090781.1:8012089-8151995 GCF_001431845.1 Calidris pugnax
AAAAAAAAAAAAAGCAAGCCTGTTTTATTATGTAGTTGATAATGTCAAAATGATGAAAGAATTTGAAGTCAGATGTCAATGAAACAGTGTTGTGAATTCTCCTTCAGCTGTACAGTATTTCAAAATGTCCAGTGTCAAGCCTGGGTATTATAATATATGTTTCTTATTTACCATTTCAGCTCTTAGAGCTTCTGTGCTTTGTTATTTGATACCTTGACTGTTTGCTTAAACTCTGCATGCAAATACAAAGCTCAAATACAAAGCTGGAGTATTAAGATTAAAGAAGAACTAGGATTCCAAGATTAAAAAGTGAGATGAATGTCTCTTGTAAATGTGTATTGTTAGTCTGATTTTTAGAGGCTGTTTGGCAATGATTTAAAAAAAAAAAAATCAGCGTTGTAGAAGAAATGGTCCGAAATGCTTTAAAAAACATGCATAGCAGAAAAACCTTTCTACGGCTGTAAAAGAACTGAACAGTCTGATGTACGCCACGAAAGTTATCGTTAGAGGAACAGCTAAGCCCAAAATTATGCCGTTTGAATGCTTTTCCCTTATTGCACCCTTTTCTCTTATCTCTTTTTTTTTATCTGATTATAGGCTAAGCAAGCTACAGAGGGTTTGTATTCCCGGTAACAATTCAGACAGCAGAGGCCGGGGGGAGGCGGATGCTCTTCCCCAAGGCCAGGCAGATGCTCCGTGCCCAGGCGCAATCTCCCGGTCCCTCTCCCGATGCAGAGCCGTTTCTCAGGCCACCTGGAGACGTGGACACCTTTAGATCACAGCTCTCAGGTACCAAAATAGTCCCACAGCGTTAGACATCCAGGCTGCCGGCTTCTCCTCCCCACCCTCTCATCCCTTCTGCATCAGAAGTGGAACTTGTTACCAAGATAGCAGCTAGCATTGTTATTCGAGACTGTAAACTTTCACCTTTTTGAATAGCATTTCTGTGTCTGCCAGGCTGGAAGTCTCAGGGTTCAGGGAGAGAAAAACTTGCTTGACAAGCAAAGCTTTTTCTTTAAAAAAGAAGAAGGAGAGGGGGGGAAAAAAAAAGATCGCTCCAAACTCGCGGGAATAGGTGAAAGTGACAGAGGCTGGAGACAAAGATGAGAAGTGATCCTGAACGCGGCTGCTGGGAGAGCGATCGGCAGCGCTGGGGGCCCCGATGCTCACCCCGGAGAGGAGACAATCAAAAACCTGTCAGCTGGCACCGAGTTTGGGGGGAGGCACCAGCCAGGGAGCTAGGAGAGGGTGGGGGATGCTTTAGGAGCATTTGCTTCCTATGGCCTTTTTTTTTGCTTATTTCCATTGTTTGCACTCATTTTTGGTCATGGACAGAGAGGAGACAGCGTTCCCCCCGCTGTCTGTGGATGGGCTTCTTGGGCAGAGCCTTTATTTGCTGCATGGGAAGGTAGAAGTGGGCAGGGGAACAGCTCGGGGGTGTCCTCCCCTTGCTTCCTAACAAGGCTGAGCATCCCCAGCTGCCGCGCATGGAAAGCGGCTACAAATCACTGGTCACTTACAGGCTGTTCCTCCGTTTCTGTGTTTTTCACCTTTTTTGATTTGTGGACCATGAAGTGTTTTCCAAAGGAGTGGGTGCCTTTTGAAATGCACATTCTTAAAGTGCTGTACAGCATAAATGGACTTGTTTTTCTTAACCACCTCTCACACACACCTTAGAAGTAGACCACAGAGCTCCCCAGAGGTCTACAGACGCCCAGGTTGAAAACTAGCACTCTAATGTTAATCCTTTCAGCTGTCCAGTCCAGGAAATGTGATTATTTTGCAACTGAGAGAGCAGAGACAAAGAAAGGTGATGCCAAAATTCAGGAATTTTAAAAGTGCTGCTCTGATCTAGGAGCACAGCGACCGCTGGAAGTGACGGCTGGTTTTCCTACTCGTCTTTCAGATGCTATTGAAATCACTCCCAAAGTGTTCCCCTTTCATTAGGTGTCTAAATTCACATCCATAGGTGCTAAGTGCTCACAAATCCCTCTGACCTCAGAGCTACAAATGCCTGCCCACCACCTACCAGAATCAGACTGTTCTGATACTTCTCTTTTTAGTTAGCCCTATTTGAAGCAGTGGTCATGCCTGAGCCATGGAAGGGAGTCATTGTCAGGTTTTGGATGAGACACTGAGTTTTTAGAGCTAGTTGCTGTTCATAAACACTAGGAGCATGTCTCTGCCTACTCTCCTGGGATTCCTACCCCTTAAAGTGGAGCACACTTTGAGTACTTTGATTCCTCCAAGTACATTCAAATTACATTTGGCATTCACAGATTTGTAGATTTTTGAGGCCAGGAGTGCATCCTTTTTTCACCCATTTTCCCCTGCATTCAGCCCAGTAACTTGCATGTGACTGGAGCACAGCTTTTGTTTGATTAAAGCACATCTGCCAGAAAAGTGTTCAGACCTGATTTGAAGACATCAGGAGAGAGAGAATCCACCTCTTCCCTTGGTGGTTCATTCTAGTGGCTAATCACCCTCAATGTTAAATATTTGTGCCATTCTTGCTAGATTAAAGAGCACTTCAGTACGTGGCATTCCTATGAGATAATGCTTGCAATGAAGTAACCTTTTAATCTTCTTTTTGATAAATTAAACAGTGTGAGATCTTTAGGTTTCTCACTGTCAAACATGATCTACAGTCAGTAAATCATTTCTGTGACTCTTTACTGAGCCTTCTCCAATTTTGTAATGCCCCTTTTTAACATGACAACTGTATCCCATAGCCTAGCATATGCTCACCTGGGGTATACTCTCAACCCTGCTTATTCTCCTCTTTGCTATGAGGGTGAGAAATATCCCACCTAAGTTTAGCCAAACTATAAGTTTTGGCATTCTAAAAGTTAGTTGTGTGATTTCAGTCCCCCTCCATAGTCAGCAGAGATAGATGGACACTTCTGAAGGGCATGCTTTCCCATTCATGTAATTTTGCTTCAGGCTGTATGAGAACACCTTCTCTTTGAATTCTTCCCACCTTGGCAAGAGTCTCAGTGTGTTGCAAGTGCCACCCCCACATCAGCAGTACCCTCTTCTGTCCCTCTGTCAGGCTCTCTGTTCTCCCATACCTGTAATCAGCAGAGACTTTGAGAGAGCAGGTCAGAAACAACTTCAATGAGATGAAATTTTGAAGATGTTCTGGTGGGGATGTAATTTTTACGGAGACTAATTCCTATGCATGAGGCTATTGATGTTTACTAACTGAATTCACTGAAGAAAACATCAGCTATTTGCAGACCAGTACTGCTCATTGCTAAATTTCGTTAAGGAAAAATCCCATTCGGTGATGACTCTCTGTTGACAATTGTCTTTTGGAGATCTGCCAAGTAGCCAGCTCTTCACCCATTCATCCTGTGCCTTATCAGTATTGCAAATACCAATTTTTCCATTGAAATAGTGTGTGAATTAAACTTAACAGCAATTCCATAATTATCTTGCTTAAGAAATTCATTATAAAGTACCTCTAATCTTCATTTGCATTTTTCTGTCTTCTTTTTTCATTCCTTTCAATTTATTTTTGATTAATTGGCTCTTTTGAGCCAACTACATACATTATTTGCTTGGACTCTCCTGCCTGTACCATTGGTACAACTATAGGTGTCTAGTGACCACCCTTTTTCATGGCTGTAACTAATTAACTCCTGGCGGTCAGGAATGATGTGCCAGATCTGTACCTTTCTCATTAAAGGAATTATCCTCTATACTTTCTATACTTATTTTCTTCTCTCTCTGTTTTATTTTGTTGAGAAATCCAAGGAATGCTTTATTTACCAGCTGCGTGAGACTTCCAGCATATGCCTCCCAAACTGAGGACCCCCTAACAGTGCAGTTCTTCCCCTTGATGTGTTCCAGACAGGTCTTAAGGAGTGAGACATCCTGTTTTCTGGTTTGATTTAGTGGTCTACAAAGTCTCCTACTACTACCACCTCCCGAGCTTTCTGAGTCAGCTTGGTGATCGAAGAGGCAGTCGAAGTCCTGGGGTTCACTCTAGGCTCTCGATAGCTAGAAAACCAGATAACGGTGCTTTTAATGTTCATACCTCACCTCTTTTACCCTGTCTGTTGTTCCTGAACAGGATAAGATGGCTCCAGGAAACAGCACAAAGTTAGCAGCATGAAGTGGATGATGATGTGGTGTCATTTCCAGAAAGTCTTCTACTGCTGGTATCTCGTGCAGCATCTTGACAGCGTGATGGCATCCCACAGCTCCTCGTGCATCTTCAGGTAAGTGAGCAGTGTACCCACAGGGCAGCCAAATCATAGGATCAGAGGAGTTAAAGGCAGACAAGATCTGTCAGATCACAGAGCACATGCCCCTGCCAGTGAGCGCTGTCGTCCCCGATACAGCAGGCGTCAGATCTCAAACACATACTACTACTGATCTCAGGCAAAAGGCCAAAGGGAGTTGGATGTATTTTTTTGTAACTGAAACCTAATATTCACAACTGTTCAGAAAGGCCTTCTGTTACATGCCGATGGATGGAAGGTCAAGTCCAACAGTTCAGTCTGGTTGCTGTTCTGCCCTGACTGGTGGTGAGTCCGGGTTTGCTCCCAAAGTGGAGAAAATTACTCAAAGCACCCCCCTTTGTCCACCTGTCCCCCAGAGTGAGTCATGTCGGACATTAATAAAGTCCTAGGTTTGCAACAAGCAGTTTTGAGGAACTAACAAATCTGAAAAAAAAAAAGCTAATAAAAACATCAGGGCTTAATGTACATGACGGTTAGTGTGTCCTTCTAATTTTTATGGGGGATATTTGGAAGCCCTTCTCCTCCAGCCAGAAGTACAGTGAACTGAGTAACCCTTGACAATCACTGCAAATTATGGCAGTCCAAGTGGCCTTCTCTATACTTGTGCTAGACCTGATTGTTTCTCCCTCTTGCCCCATATTATTTACTGTACAAATGCATTAGCATTGCTTTTTCTTGCTGCAGCCAAGATACTGCAGTCTATCACTTGAGCAATTCACATGACATTTTATCCTTTCTTTGGAAGACAATCAAAGACCTCTTGACAGAAGGAAATAGGAGCAAGAACTTGAGATGGCATAATGCAGCAAAGTGCTTTTTGTACACCTGCATAATATGATTCAGTCTGCCTTTACGTTCAAAATTATGCTGAAAGATTTCTCTTGTTTATGGTTTTTTTTGTGTGCCCCGACCCATTGCTCATTTAACCTTGAGGTTCCCTTCATTCCTCCTTCCCCCCACCGCTTCCCTTGTCTACACCTTCAGCAGTTATTATTTTCTTTGTTGGTTGCAGTTTCTATAATTGTGTTGCTGGAGTCAACATGCAAGCATTTAGTTAGTCTTTTTTCATACCAAGGAGACTGAGTGCAACAGTCAGGTCAGTGGCAGTATTTTAGATGATCTGTCAAACAGAATCTACTGTCCCATTTTTAGGACATCCTCTTTAGGGCCAGTGATAAAGGGGTTTAGGTTGGTTGAGGATTTTTTATGTAATGAATGAAAGAATATATTTGAGGGGAAAGGTGCTTAAAAATGAAAGGTATGATGGGGATGACGGTGCAGCACTGGAGTTCTAGCCAGGTCTGTAGCTGATTTCAGTTGAGTCCCGTTGTCCTCTGAGAAGGTTCTGGACGGATTCCCTGTGGGAGGCTGAGGGAGACAGGAATTATTGCCTTCCTAAGAAAAGGTAGCTCTTACAGCTCCCACAGGGCAGGTGGAAATCATGCTGTGCTATTGACACCCAACTCCTTAGGATGTTCCTGTTACAGAGCTTGTTTTGGGTTTCTCTGAGGAACACACTGAGGAAAAAGTTGCCATGTCCTAGCCATCTCATCTCTTTTTCAGACTGTGCTGGGTTCTTAATTTTTTTCCCAGTGTGGTTGGCATGTCTATAGTCACTTTCTACTTTTTCAGGCTGCTCTGTGACAATTTATTTGCCATCTTATGTATAAATTTTAAATCTTATGCCTGATCCAAAGACTTCGCTGGGGGTCAGACCAGTGTGATGAGGTAGGTTTTATAGGCTGGTTTCCTAGGTCACTTGAGAGGCCAAAAGTGAGGAGGCAGTCTGAGGGCAACTCCAGTAGCGAGAGTGTCTTTCCTTGCAGAAAGATGCCTTAAGCCCTCAGATCTCTGCTTCCCAACTGCATAAATGTGCATCTGCTTCCAAAAAGGTTGCAAAACTTTGTTAATGTTGGTAAACTTGTTTGAGATAGGTCTTCTCAGTACTAAGGAGAATCTACTTCACTTATCATTACTCTGCATGTCAGCGATATTTCAGACTTTCAGTGGCCCTTAGGCTGGTGTTTTCGCATTTGGACATTCTCACCATATTAGTGCCATCACATAGGCTGTATCTTTGGTCTTTTCTCAAAGGAAGAGCATAATGAAATTTAATCAATCTCATCCTTTGTGTCCGGGTATAGCCACCCCGTGGCAAGAAATCATCATTGTTATTTATGTGATGTAATTGTTCCCTGCCAATGAAAGAAGGAGACACTGGTCAGTTTTGTCTGGAGCTCAGGATAGGCGTTGACATGGCCAAACCTTCAGGGGTTTCCCCTCAACCTCCTTGGGAGACATAAAAAGCTGTTAACTGGTATGAGGATGGCAAGACCTTCCTATATATGGTATTGTATAGTAAGTCTGTATAGTCTGTATGCATCTTGGAAGATGGTGTGCCCTTGCAGTCCCTTGGGCAGGAGGGGCTGTGAGCAATCCAGCTGGGCAAAGCACTTCTAGAGAAGAAATTAGGTTGGCAAGGGTGGTGAGGGACTTGAAAGCATGTTAGAAATACCCATCTCTGCATTGTTTAGGAGCCTGTCGTAACTTTAAATACTACAAAATTCGTACAGAACTAGGGCTGTGGTGCTGGCTGATAATAAGCTTTCCCACCTCATGGTAAGTTGTACCCCCCTACACTTTACACTCCATTCCCTTGTTTTATAATTAACATTGCTTCTTTTCATGTAAATTATGATGAGTTATGTTCAGCTACCAGCAGGTAGTGGTTCTTCATCATTCACCAGGTCAAAAAGAAGAAAGGTTACACAATATTCATCAGCTGCAACCTGGGGTTTCAATGCTAAAAAATATAAGTACCAACTTCTTTTCCTGGTGTCTCCAAAACATTAAAAAGTATCTGTTTTTAAAACAGAGGACATTTCTAGAGCTCCCATATGAAAAGGCAGAAAATAAGATTAACCTTGTCAGAAGCATTTATAGCTGATCTCATTTGTTAACAGAGCAATACTGAAGGATCACCTTTTCCATACAGCACATGACATTTAAATGTGGTTTCCCAAAGATTTTTTTGCCCAGCATGCTGTTCCAAGCAAGTAGCTTTAAAGGTCCTAGTGTTGATTCCTGCCCCTGTGCTGGAATCCTGGGACTGCTGAAGCCCCGTGGTGGTCAGGAGTTACACCAGATGTATCCTATGGTTTAGGACAGAACCTCAAATGACCTAAAAATTTCAGTATCCCTGATGGTGAGACCTGTTCCCACTCACACAGTTGTCAGGGTCAAGTCTGTTCAGCCACAGCTACTGGGAATCCTATACATGATTCATAAGCCCTGCTCACCCTGTTGATGACTGTCATAATCTGTGCTCCATATTTAATCTCAGATGGCAATTTGTGGCAGGAATTGTTGTTCTTACAGCCAGAAAACAAAGAATGATAAGTTGGTAATTGTGTCCACTAAAAATCCTGAGTGACCTATGATTTATGGGACATTTTATTTATTCTCCATCACTTGTGTGTTTATTTCTGTTTAGTATAACCTGCAATTTTGTAGATACTCTCTCTACATCACAGATGTTTCCATTTTGATAGTGAAACCAAGTCATTGGTACAAACACGCTATTTCTAATACTGCATAGTCCCCTACAGTCTGCAGTAGCTGCTATGTAAGTGAATGACTAATGATGATATCCTTATCTGAATGCAAAATCTGGCTACTGACATTTTCTCTGTTCCTTCGTTCTGTAGGTCTGTGCTCTGTGAATTCACTGCAATCATTTGAGCTATGCTGTTTTCTACCAGTGAAGGACCTGACTCTCTGGTGCCTGAGATGCAAGCAATTCAAATCTTTTGGGTTAACAGTCCTGGACCTTGAACCCTCCCTTCTTTCCTCTCATTTTTTCCAATGGAGATGCCACCTATTACTTGTACATTTCTCTGCGATCCACTGACCTCCAAGGCCCTCTGCTCATCTCTCTCTCTGCAAGTCTACATGGGATAACACGTACTACACATCCCAGTACCAGCCCAGCTAGACATACGCACTGGTGGGGAGGCAGGGGACCATTTGGGGTTTATGTCTCTCAGCAGGTCTCTACTGTAGCTGCAATTGCAGAAGCATCTCCGAATATACCTTGCTGATATTGTTTTGCTCTGGATGGACGGACTATAGATCCTTTGGAGAGACAGTTCACAGCATAATCAGGAAATAATAAGATTTTTCTTTTCTTTTTCCATCCTTGCTTCCCTAGCTAATTGTTTTTGTCTCTTTAAACTTATCTGTAGACTTACAATATCTCACCTCGGACTTAGGTCTTTAGGGTAAGCATAAAAAGAGCTTACCCACCAGGTGGCATTTTCTCACGTGTCCAGCCTTAATTCTAACATGAATGCTTTATACATATAATTATAAAACCAAGGGCCACTAAAGTGCACCTGTAGAGCAGAAACTTGACTGTTCTCGATTCTGTTCTAATTATCGAGCCTTAGAGCAAAAACTAGGTTTCAAAGAAAACTTTCTGTACAGGCCTCAATAGAGTTAAAGGAGAAACATTTTAAGTTGATGAGCTGACACTTGTAGAAGCAAATATATTAAATAAATCATGATTCGTTTTGGGGCTAAATCTGACTTACATCAACTCTGGAAAAAACTAGATCCTAATGAGTGACAGTTTGGTGTTTTCTGTCACTTCCTACAGTAATGGCCCCAAGCTGACACTGCTCTGTGGGAGTCTAATACTTCTGAACAAAAGTTTTTTTGGAGTGAGATAGACAAGGTAGAAATCCCAAGGTGACTGGAAGGAATGTCTAATGACTGGAAAGACATATTTACTGGCAGCCTGTATGTAAGCTGTGACAGTTGACAGGGCTTGATTGTAATAAATATAGTTGATGAAGAGAAGGCTGACAGGTGAGGACAGAGAGAGAAAAAGAGTCAAAAGATCTGCATTGGCTGAACCCTATTAATGGTAAGTTGGTAACAAAGCCCAGAGTCATAAAAGAAAACAGGTATCGCAAACTGATGTCTAAACACTGAAATGTGTAGGACTTGCAGGTTGCTGTAACAAGCTCAGATTTGTTGACCTTTCTTCTAGCTATTTTATAAGTGGTGTTTTCAGTTGAAATTCACATCAGCAGCAGGCAGGCACCTGATATTTTTAAATATCGTGTATGATTAATCATGTAACAGAATGAACCCTGATCAAGGTCATAATTATTGCTTCAATCTCTAACTTTCATTGCTTTGATCGTAGGATTTGATGTTGGAAAATGTGCCTCCACGTGCTGTGAAGGAAGCAATCTTGCTGGAGATCTGCTCTGCTGAAAACAAAATGAATTCCTGTAAAGGAAATTAAGCAGCATAAAACCTGAAAATATTTCCTTAAACGCACAGGCTCACCACACACGCACACACACACACATACACACACAGATGGAGTGATTGACCCTGAAAATGGAAACAACTCTGGCATATTAAATCATGACACTTTATAACTGACTGGTCAGAGTTTCAACAATAGGATTTCCAATGAGCTCTGCACTTTCTTCCCCCAGGCAAATGTCACACACTGAAACTAAACAGGATCTTTTTTTTTTTCTTGTTCATCTCAACGTGCTGTTTTCTGTGCCCAAGATACGAATCTGTATTCGAAAATGCCTTAACCCTTTGGAAGGGCAACCCTCCCTCTCCATGCCCCAGGAGAAGGGAGTTCTGCAGCAGGGGTGGGACGTAGGGGACATCATGCCTGCGTTGGCACCAGGGTCAGCCTGCACGTTTGTTGCACTCCCCATTTCAAAAGGCAAGAAAGGGGGAAAAAAAAAGTCATAAGGGAATGTCTGGAGGAAAGCGCTCAGGAACTGCACAAACTAATGTAAAGGTTAATAATAAGGAACATCCCTTGTTGGGACTATCAAATGAGAGTCCTTCTAAACTCTGGAAATGGGCCCAGTTAACAGCAGGGTCACTGTTTGCTTGTTTCATCACCACATGAACAGAGGTGAAAATCCCTTCACCTTCTTGCTTGTATGAAACACAAAAACATTTGTAAAATATTTAGACAACTAAAATATTGAGAGAAATTTTCTTGTAAAAAGTTGCTGTTATTCTGAATGGATCCCCTCCTTCTCTCCCCACCAGATGCCACAGTCTCTTCAAGTGTTGCTGCCACTAAATGAATTGTGGGGAGTTCCAAGAACAACAAATGAGACCATATAGGCATCCAACAAAGACTCGCAGAGTAGCACAATGCTAATGTGTCAATCACGCCGATGCTCCCTCCTTGCTGGCTGCCTGTCTCCCACAGGGCAGTGGATCTGGCCGTTCTGCTTCTCACCGTTGCCTCTTTGGCATTTCAGGATTTGGGGCCATGGCTCGTCAGCACGGGAGTAGTCAGCCTGATTGATGTCCACAAATACCCATATACTTTGTATACTGGAGTATTCTCATGTGGTTGCATACTTGGACATATACATACACCTCATCTACTGTCCTCCTGTTAACGTGGCAAAGTTAATCTAAGGTAATTTACTTCAGTGGCTGTCCTTAAATAAGAGTATCAAAGACAGAAGTTAGGCATCATTATGTTTAAATAGAATGAATGCACCTAATCATATATATATAAAAATATATATTTACAAATACACACAGAGTTTCTGCTCTGCAACTCAGCCTCATGTAAACAGATTTCTTAGGTACTGAAGGCCTTGAGCCAGGCAACAGGAAGCACAAGACAAAGGAAATGATAATTAAGCTATGCTGCAATCCTTTTCTTCTTATATATATTTATGTATTCATGTATGTATTTTATACATTTTTTTTTTTTGGTTTGGCCTTTTGTGGAGACTTTACCACAACTTTAAGCTGATGAGAACATGGAAACTTCCTTCACTCAAAAAGCAGTGTGCTGGAACCAATGTAAATGGCTGTAGGTGACTTCGCTTTGTCATCTCTTTTAGGTTCCAGGGCACATTCAAAGTCAGTTCCTTGACAGAAGATGTAAGTGGAAGGCAAAGCAGGAATGAAAATCTTCATGGAATGTATCTTCTTTCATAAGGAAACCTGGCTGAAGTCAACCTGACTATAACCATTACCTGCATCAGGGCCAGGCTTTCATTTCAATACTACCGAAAGGTAAGAACGCTGGTGGATGGCTTTTTGTTACTGGTTTTTAATGCGAATATAGTATTAGCACAGGACACAATTTTTTAGTGTTTCTTTGTCTAATCAAAATATCACTGAAAGTAAAAACCAAAACCAAATATAAGGGAAAACTTTCTGAGGTTAAATGTATAAGGAAAGAGAATATTCTCCTTCTGGAAACAGGGGATGCTCTGTGGAGTGAATTGTTGTTGCTGAAAGAGGGTTAATCTTGCATCTGTAGGACATTTTAATGAAAGTCATATAACAGTTCTGCCACATATTTTGTATCTTTGAATCTACATTGATTTTGGATAGCTTCTGAGAGACAAGTTTCCCAAGAGGGTAATAATCTTCAGTCCGCTGTATACGGAGAAGGTGTATTACAGGGGACCCTAATAATGGTTCTGGAGACTGTGAGTGTCACCTGAGACAAAACTTTTCTGAGCCTACACTTGAGAGAAGACTTTCAGAAAGAACAAAACCAAACTGGTCTTATGATTCCTGAAGTCTGAAGTAGGCCAGGTCCCGCACTGTGGTAAGAATGATTTCTAAAGGTCTATTCATGCAACTGGGATAGGAAAAATGATTTTTGATAACCCTTCTATGTAACTTCTGTTCTGCGCACTTGATCTGGTCCCAGATGAGGATAAGCACCTTGCTTAAAAAGATTCATAGCTTTCCAGGTTTTGCATAATTTTTTTCCTGCAGAAATTGTTTACTGTGTTCAGATCTCTTCCTTTAGTTTAGACTCTTTCCACAATTATTTTACAAGACAAAAAAAAAACCCAAACCAACCCAAACAAAAAAATCCTTTTATATGATGACTATAGAATTCATAATACCTGAAATTAAAGCTTCAACTAGAAGCACAGCTATGTGTGGCACCAAACACGACACAGGGACAAGTCAGTAGCACTGACATAAGGTTTACAATTGTATTTAAGTTGTTAAGAGAAAAAACGTGTTTTCATTGCCACAGTAGGTGGAGGTTAATGCCCAGGACTTCAGCTGCAAAAGTCTTGTTCTGTCTTTTGCTACTTGCTCATAAAAGCTTGCCAAGTACATGGACCCTCATTATATACCTTGCTGTTCTAATAACGGTATGAGAGCACCCAGCAAGTTCTTTGTGCTGGAGGAGACTTCTGTGAGAAAGAGAAGCAAGTACATGACGCTGTACTTTCAACAGACACCATTGAGTGCTGTGTTTGGGGACTGATATGTCAGCTGCTCATCAAGACAGCCAGGGAGTTGAATACATCAGGGAAGCTTTAAGAAGACTGGGAGAAATAGAAAAACCGTGGGAGTAAGAATAGTAGAACAAAATTATTTCCAGTACAAATGTGCTGAAAGAAGCGTAGTTTTGTCAAGGAGAAGTTTGCCCTGTTGTGTTCCAGGCTGCTCGTTTAGGTTGATTACATGGCAACATGGAATTGATTTCTTGAGCTTAGGACAGTTGGCAAACTTGACTAGACTTAAAATGAACCCCTTTGATTCCATCTACAAAATTAGAGCAGATTTGATAAAGTAAAGATGTATCCTTTGAAGTATTCCCTATCAACATAAGTGCTAAGAACACTTGAGCGAAGGAATTTTAACAGTTTTGAAAGCAGTGGCAAAGGAACATCAATAAGGATTGCAGCTAAGGGCATGCCCACAAGGCACTATACTAACTGCATCTATCCTGCAGGCAATAAGCAATTGCTAAAGATTCCAGACTTTTTAAAGTTCATAGTTCATCTCATAAAAACTTTACATGTAACTTATGATAGGATTTTGCTGGGTGGGTTTGGCTTGCAGTAGGCAACTCGAAGAGGAGGCCTTTGCGACTTGATCTGCATGTAAAGACATGAAAAAGATTTCTTTTTTTGGTCTCAAATGATGATTGATGATAGGTTGATCTTGCAAGGTGTGAAGTGTGCTCACATCCTGTTATAGACAGTGTTATGAGCATGGAAGCTACAATTTTTCCAGGCACTTCAGCACATAAAGAAAAGCACCAGCCCAAATGCTTTGTTGATTCAAGCCCGTATCATGGAAGAGAATAGTGCTGTCTTTCGCGTTGCAAATTCCTCATAAGCGCTACATTTAAAGTGCCCATGTTGCTGCAAGACCTTTTTTCCTTGAGTAGGAAACAGTATGAAGGCCAAACAATGATTCAAGGGTAGTTTTGGTTAGGCCAGATATCTACTTGGCAACTCTGATTCTGCTGACCCATCAACATCAATGCTCCTACTGCTGCAGATAGAGCTTGTGTTGGGTAACTTGCTGTGGCCTTGCAAATTCATCATTAGCAAGGAGGAACACAAAGGAAGGAAAGAACAGGAGGATCTGGACAGAAATGAGGTGGAAGCAGAAAATGAGGTTTTAAACAGCAAAGAAGATCTGAGTTGCTGGCACTTGGAAATGAGTCACTAGACAACTTTGATATTTAATTTGGGCGGTAAAGGAGATTTAATTAAAAAGCTTTTACTTTTGTATGTAGATTTCTTACTGGTGGTACTTGATAGATTTCAATGCGACCACAGCAAATTAGTGGTAGCCACACTTATGACAATTAGGATTCTTAAACCATGATTACGTTACTGTCACTTAATGAACTACTGCGTGTCAGCTGAGCTGTGGGAAGTGGCGTATGTATGCCCTTAGCTGGCCACAAACATGAGACAGTGAGTCAGTGTAAGCCTCTTTCAGTGATTTTTAAGCAAACATCTCTCTCAGCTCATACTTGCAGTGGACAAACAGTGCGTACAGCCAGTAGCTGGTGCTCAGCTAGTGAATAGAAAGGATTTTTTAAACTGCAGAGTTAAAAAGTATCTGAAACCCTAAAGAAAAAATGTGAGAAACGTGTACATGATGTTTTAGATCACCTAGCGTGTCTCCCCAAGACACGTGGTTCCTAAATTCTCTTCACAGTTGTTCTTCCCCAAATTTGCTCTGAAGGCATTACTTCCACAATGGCACTGTAGGAAAAAGAATTAAAAGTGGCTGTGAACAGAGAGCAGCTGAAATGGAATCAAGAGTAGCAAAGTGTGAACAACTGTTCTCACCATGAGCCTGATCCAAAGGCAGTGGACTCACCAAGGTAATTTTCTCTGGTGACTTCAAGAAGTTTGGAATCAATCCCAGTTTCTCATGGTTTAATGAAGAAAATGTAGGCCAGGAAAGCAGTCTTTGTTCTGATGTACTGTTTTCCTGGATGTCACGACAATAGCTGCCTTCTAAATGCCCACAATAATAATTAATAATGGAAATTAATAATTTTTGACCTTTGTGTATTTCCTACACGAAACTCTACCGTGCTTAATACTGAAATTTTACTGCTGATTAGGTATCACTTTATGAATTCATTGAAAGCTAATAAAAACTGGCTGATTAGACAACCCCAGGCAGCTCATCTTAAATAGTCATTAAACAATCATTACAGATAGAAACAGCTACAACTGGCTTCTGTTGAAATGCTGCTTATTATTATATAATCCTTTTTCAAGTCAAAATGAATGCATAATCAAAGCACAAAGCAAACAGTTTGAAAGTTCTGAGCTGGCTGTGCAAAGCTATAATGCATCAACGAACCTCCAAATTAGTGCTCAAATCAGTAGACGAGGGTTGACGTACAGCAGAAGAAGTAACTGAGGAAAAAGTATGGATCTATGGGCACAGGTGAAGTAAGCACATCTTCTGAAATAATTTCATGTAGAGCCCAACAGGAAACCATTGCTGCTTTGACCCAAAGATGTCCTCGTGTCAAGGAGCAAAGATGAGTATACAGTTCTGGTGTGTCTCATTGCTATGACAGATACTGTTGTTGACAAAGAATCACATTAAACTTTGCAGCTGAAGACACACGAACTTTGACAGAAATCTGGTACAGGACCAAAACAATGTAAATTGACCCTTACCCCAATAACATTTCTGCTTTTACCAGACTCCTGAGTCAAAATTCATAAGAAACTCTTCTGATAAATAAGGATACATTCTGATCTCTATTATACTGGTATAAATTTGGAGCAACATCAATGAAGGCAGTGGAATTGCTCTACATTTACCAATAGTGCAAATGAGCACAGAATGAAAACCAGAGTCTTTGGGAAGCCTTAAGCCAACAGCTCAGCCTTCGGAATTGAGAAGATCGCTTATTAAGTTTATAGTACAAAACCTCTGTCTTCTTCCTTCTCTGTAATAACATCATTTTTAATAGTCCTTACTTAATCTTTACATATTCTGCATGAAATAAATGGTCAGGATGTTTAAGTTTCCACTCTGTACCACCTGCAAGTTACAGGCCAGATCCATTTGCTTGATTGAGGCAACGCAAGAGTCATTACCACATAGGGCAGCTGATTTTTTCCCCCCTTAAACACCTGCAAATGCAGGTCACCTGGGAATTTGAACCTATTAAGGTTCTTATAATTGAGACAAGGGCAAAATAGTTTGTAAAATGGTACATGAACAGAAAGATGAGAGAGAGGGAGAGAGAAAGAGAGAGACGCTCTGGTTGGATGGCAGGAAATCATATAACCATATTTGCAAGTGAGCTTTGGGAGCATGGTCTTTGTAATGGGGTTAGCTAATCCAGATAGTAATAAGGATAGGAAAGTCAGCAATCATAATCATATTTAATGGATTCCAGATGGAGAAATATAATTGTTCTCATTATCATTGTGAAAACTCCAAGGAAATACAATCCCAAGATACTTTACCTTGACAGGCAACCAGGAACAATATCAACATCAAGTCATGGGTTTTATAGGTAGAGTTGTCAGTTATTTCCTTTTTGTAGCATTCCCTTCTAGTGTAATGGTTTGATTAACCTAAGACATTTTGATGTGAGTATAAAAGCAATGTTAATGAAATGCCTGCTTAATTGACTGTGCATCTCTATACCATATGATGTGGTGACTTACTAAATACGTCGTGGAATTAAAAAGAAAACCCGAAAGCCTTGTATATCATGAGACTTTTTCTTTGTAATGTGGTTAAAATGAAATACGACTGCAAGCACGGGTCTTTTTGGGTGCAGCTGTTCTTTTTGTTTGGGTTGATAATTGGAACCAGTCCCATGGGCCTATTTGATGTTATCTCTTGTTTAAAACTCAACTGTCAAAGCTTATCCCCCCTGTGTACTCAACAGGGAGTAGTTCTGGGGAAACTTTCTTCTTAAGTATTTTTAACCCCTCCTCCCTGCACGCATTCTCTAAACTGAACCGGGGCAGTCATGAAATGATGTCTTCACAGGAACACTTGTACGGCAAAATATTTCTTTGTGGAAAATTGAGCCTTTTCATGTTATATGTCTTTGTAAGAGGGGCCTAAATGAAAAGATCCCACAGCAGAAGTCAGATGATCAGGGTGTGTTCTCTCAGCTTTACGACAACTTGCTGCCTCTGCACAAAGGGTGTCCTGTGCAGCATCCCCCTGGCATGAGAGGAGTTCAGGGTGTGGGGCAGAGACGCAGATGTCTCCCACAATATGAACCAATATTTCATCCAGGAACAGCATAATTGTGTTTCCACGCAAAAGTGACTTTAATGTAGCCGATCCCAAGCTAATGCATTCAGGCAGTGTCGCACTGAGGAGACCTACCAGTTGGTCTGACGTTACCTCAGAGTTTTCTGTAAGGGTAGGAATGCCCTAGTCATTGTAGTATTTAGATGTAACCTAAGAATATTTAGACTTGCTTAAGTTCAGGATAGGTTTGACCCTGTGTTTTGGTTAGTTTCTTGAATGGCAAGTGGTGGCAAGGAGCAGTCAGGTGAGGAGACATTTTGGATTTGCTTCACACCTTTCATTTTCCTTTGCAGTTATTGTCTTTGGAGTTATAGAACTGAGACAAGTCAACTGTGTAATCTCAACTTAACAGCACAAAAAAAGGTGGTTTTCTTTTGGCCATAGGACCAATGGGTCTTTTTCTCAGTGTGCTCTGTTTCAGTTATATTTTTATCAAAAAACAGAAGGCCTTCAGCTAGTAATTTTGCTTGTACTGACAATTTGAGTAACCTAGTCTAGTGGAAGATGTCTCTGCCCATAGCAGGGGGGTTGGAACTAGATGATATTTAAGGTCCCTTTGAACTCTAACTATTCTATGATTCTATGAATTCTACTTGCACGCATATTATTATGGTACCTACGGAACCTGCTTTAATGGAAAAGGAGGAAGGAGAGAGGAGGATCACTGATAGATGTCAGGGTCATCTACAATATCTTGGGCAAATGAAAGAGGGACAAAAGTTACAGGCTTGCTAGGTGTTTCTGCCAGCTCTTGCATGCCCTGCGTTACGCGCTGCTCCTCTTGAGTGGCTCACGTGCAGAATAAGAGAACCTTTCAGTTATTACCCCATAGATCATTTATGCACACTATTCATAGTCACACTATTTTTTTAAGATAATAGCATGCCAATGTATTGGTTTCTACTCTAGCTGACATGTACACTGTAGGGATGTGTCAGCGGCCTGCAGTGATTGGAAGTTGTGTGCTGGTACTATGTTTGTCTTTCTGTCACACACAGAGTATCTCTAATAAGGGAGGAACTTCCAGTGCAAGCTGTGATCTACTCTCTTGGACTTTGTTGAGCTAGATCTTGCCTTTGTCTTAGAACTCTGTCACTTTCTTCCTTCTAGTCTTTAAGACCAAATGCATCGGTGTCTCCACATCTTCCACAAATAGCCATCTGTTTCTGTCCTATAAACTCATGTCAGGCCACCTGGAAGAGCCCCTCTGAGCAAAATCAGAAGTAAAAGCTGCTTAATGATAGCTGTAAAAACAGCAAATAAGCTTCCTATCTGGTGCAGCACTCCATGCAACTAAGATGCTTCTGGCAAGCAACCTCTTGCACTTCAGAGAGCAACTGAGTGGAACACTAAGCACAGGCTGTAGGTTGCAGGTTGATTATGTGCCCCAAGAGAACAAAGGTGCTTGTGATGCCCATTCATGGAAGAGCAATGGCCAAGCTATAGGTCCCTCTTGCCATCACAAACCAATCTCTGTAGAGCTGTCCTATATGTGAGATGGGGAATGATTCCTATGTCCCTTGAGGGATGCCCGGACTCAGTACTTTGTAGATAAATATAAGTTTCTATTTAAAACTAGTACTACTGGGATTAGATGTGAGAGGGGCTGCAAAAAGCCATTTCTAAAAATACAGGAAATAGCTATATGGTTACAGAAGTGAATTTCCAGCTGTGGGTAATCATATAACTCACATATTAACAATGAGGATCCACTGTGTAAGGGGGAAAAACAACAATTCACATAAGCTTGAAAGACAATAGGCCAATTCCTGATCAGACTGTGGAAAAAGAAGGAGCAGAGAGAATGTATGGAGGGCAGAAAAAGTAGGGGAGTCGTTTTGTTACAAGAGCCAGTGGAGAAGGCAATTCTAGAAAGATCAGTAAGGGCAAAGGAAAGGTACTGCTTGCAAAGGTGACGTTAAGAACATGGAGCTGAAACAGCCAGAAGGTCCCTTTGCTGGACTGTCCCGTGTGTTCATAGATGTAGCTCTGGAAGCAGCAGCCCCAGAAAAAAATCCAGTATAATCCGTACAACACCTAGCACCAAAGGCTCTCCCAGAAGTTTTGAATTATTTCTAATACCAGACTGCTTTGCTGTTGACAGAGAACTGATTAGCCCACGCATGCTATAGATGCGAAGACTGAGGCATTCACCTTGTCAGTTACTGAAAGAGTAGAAACAGAACTCATCTGTCTTTGTCTCGTTTTCATCAATTTTAGTTAGTCATCCAAACTTCCATTTCCTGTCAGGCCTTTTAGCTGCAAAGACCCTATCTCACATACTTTTCCTTCCTGGCGTGTTCTGGAAAAGTTCATTTTGTCTTATTTTTTTCTTTTTTTTTCCTGTCCTCAGCCCTGCTGTCGAGAACTTCAGTCTTCCCTTTTTCTTCCTGTGGGCCTCTCCAGTGCCTATTCCTTTAAAATCCCTTCCCAGTAATTGTCACTGTTATTCTAAGCAATAGTAGACAGTTTTGATCTGTGGAGCTATGTAAAAACTGTGTTCTCAACCTGTCTCTCTATCTGTTTTTATTCCTCAGTGTTAGAGCTTAATTCTCATGGGCTTGATCAGAACAGTTGCTTTTGTGTAGTGGGACTAATTTTAACCAATCATCCAATTGTCAAGGGGTTTCTCCTCTCATTTCAAGGAGGTTTTTTTACAGTATTCTCTTTGGTTCCCCCCACCCCCTTTACAGCAGAGGTTGTGCAATAACACCACAGAAGTATAGTTATTGCTGGAAGGCTTTTTAGGCTCTAACATGGTTTCTTCCCCAGAGGAGGGGGGAATATTTGTCTTAATAGAATCATTGTGGCTCTTTTCGGTGGTGCAGGCTGCTCTTAGGTCCTCCTGCTGCAACTGGGGCTTTGCTTATGGCTTATGCTTCTCTGTTCTTCCATGGCAAGCAGAATCCTTCCCTCTACTAATCTGCAAGCTCCACTATATCAGGCAGTTTTAGCCACTGACAAAGGATCTGATCCAAACTCACTGGAAGTCAATGGCAGCACCTTACAAGTTGACATGAACAATAATGCCCCCAAAGCTGGCCATTTATGTCTGCAACTAGGGGTTCCTTCTCCTCCTACTCTACTTTCCATAACCCTGGTATTACAAAGCATCACCAAAGCTGTTGTCCAGCATCACCTAATCTGCAGGACCAGTGTAAAAAAACCTGCAGCCAGAAATCTCTCTCCTCTCCTCTCCTCTCCTCTCCTCTCCTCTCATACAAAAAATCTGAGAGAGGTATTTGTGCTCAGACAGGATAAAATTATTTATGCTACAGGAAGCGTCCCCAGAGATGCCCATCTGATTACATCTCGTGTCCTGCTAGGGCTGCCTGCAGATAGGAGTCATCATACTTACAGAATTACTTGCTTCTCAGAGGAGTTAAAATACTAGGGTTGTGTAAACATAAAACAAAGCAAAAACATTTTTTGCGGTTTTGTTTCTATATTTCTTTTACCTGTAGGCAGGATGGACAATGTATGTCTGTTCCAGCCTCTTTTATGCACTATGGCAAGACGCTGAAATGTAATCGCAGAGTTCAGGTAAAAAAAAAATTAAATCAGTGTGTTTTACAATTAAAGACAGAAAATTAACTTTCATGAGAAAATGACAAACTGAATTTTTCTTTCTACTGTTCCTCTAATATCTGTGTCTCCTTGAGAGTAAGCAAGTTTGTCTCCTCCGGATAAAACAGTAACAACAAGAATGTTTGCCGTTCTTTACTTTCATCCATTGCTTTTGGAGTTGTAGGATCAGATCAGTTCTTCTTTTCAGGGTGTTCAGTACCTTCTCAGAGACTGCAGGCATAGTCAGCTCAAAGGCTGAGCTCCGTGGATTGGAGGCTTTCGGGGCCCAAGGAAGCACGTCCAGGACTGTACGACCTGGTAGAAAACTGGAGAGTTGGCAGCACTGGCTGGCAGCAGGAGGGTGTTCATACCTTCACAAGTCAGCAAGCCCCACTGCCTTGATGTGGAATTTAGCTTGAAAAAGCAATATCAGTGCTCATTTCATAATAAAATTGTTTATTTTTTTTTAGAGGGGCAGCAGCTAAGGAGCTGGTCAGAGATGGTAGGCAGCACACGCACGAAAAGGACAGAATTGAGAAACAGGCTGTGGCAGAACACCAAACTGAGCCTGCTTGCCAGGTTTTTTTGCTTTGCCAGCTCGTTTTCCAGTTTTTACAAATATTTCTTTCTGCCAGGTTGCTGTATGAAAGAGCTGCACAGAGCAGAGGGAGCTGCCTGGCCGGCGGCTCCTGCGGGAGCGTGCAGTGAGGGGCTGCCTGGATGTGCCAGGTCCCCTCTTTCCAGCTCTGGAAAGCCCTGTGCAGGTCCGTGCTTTCAAACTGGCTGCCAGGTCGTATAATCCTGGGTGCTACTTGTAGGAAGAAGCAATTAAAAAAAAAAGAAATACACAGTGAGGGGGAAGTGGTGATGTTTAATTCGGGCGCGTGCTTTCGTAGCTGGACCACTGGAGCTTAGTCTGGGTTTCCAAATGAAACTCCCTGGGTTTCATTCGGAGCCCAGGGAAAGTGGGGGTGAGCGTGGTGAAAACACCCTTCATTTCCACAGCCAACAGTGGGACTTGGGGCTGCATTGAGCCCGGCTGTTGCATGTGCCCTTGCGTGCAGCTGTCCTCGCAATGCTGCTCCGAGATGTTTTAATGGATGCTATTTATCTGGATGTTAGAGAGGCGTTTGTTGGGGCTGTTGAGGTGTGCCGATAAAATCCCTGCTTAGGGACTTTTAAAAAATGTTGTGTTCTGACCCAACAGACCGTAACGAGCCTTTGGGTTGTATTTACACAGACAAACGAGTATTCAGGGACTCCTAAATGTGCATATTATGTAGCTACCACGAATGTATGTGAGGGCTCTGGGTACACCTTAGAGTTACAGCATGGGGCACACCAAGAAGCGCCTCTAGACACGTTTGCCACTGCTGGCAGGGAGGGTATTGCAGTCATGCTTGTGTGTTATGGACACAAGCTAGCCCAGCACACTCCTCTGTAGCCATAGGTGAGCATGGCCCCACAGCAGAGCCCACCCTGGGATGCCACCCTTGGGCCTTGGTACATCTCTGACTCCACCCTTGTTGTTGGTGGAGATGAAGGGGGACCTGGTCCTTCTTGTGAGAGGATCCCCACGTGGACGGCATCACCTCCATGCCTTCCAGACCTGGCTTTGAATAACCTGAAGGCTGAGAGGGATATTAGTCTGAAGGGGCTTTATTTTGTTTTTGTTTGTTTCTAATTTATGTTCAATTATTATTCATAGCAAGCACTCGGAAGCGAGCTCAAGAGCCATACTTCAGCTGCAGCTCGGCCTTTCTTTGCTGTCTTCTCCGATCGTGCTTTACAGAGCAAACTGGAGGTTAAAGCAGGTCAAATATAACATTTGCCTGCACTGGTGGGTTTTTTTTTTCTGATTGTTTGTTTTTTCACTTCTGTTTACTGGATCTGACCAAGTGCAGAGAATAACTATAAAGCTAAAATGAAACAGAAATCATCCAGGAAGGAAAAAATGCTTGCAAAAGCTGCTAAAACCAAATGAATCCCTCTCAAAGGAGTAGAAAGCATGCAAGATAATGCAGGAAACATTAACATAATATTATCTTAACCTTGTAGATAAGATTATCTGATGCGTGAAAATGGTCATCTTTTGTATTGATTCCACCATGCCATGTAGCAGTTCTTAGGAAAATGAATGGGTCATTAAATGTTCATTACTTGATAGGCTCTAAAGCAGAAAAGATGTATTAGCAAATGAATTAACTGCTTTGTTACAGTTTGAATATATCATTAATGTGTATATTTTTCTCACTGAAGGAATGAACTGTATGCATCTGCAGGGCAGTGGTGTCTGAGGCTGCTGGAGAGGGATATTCGCTTAACACTTGCGGGACGTTTACACTTCTAGAAAATTCAGGTAAGCACCCGTCATTTGTCTGCTAACTGAGGAGAGAGAATCTGGTGAATTATTTATCCCTTTATGAAAGCTGTCACAGGAGAGCTATGCCTCATATGACCAGGATGCCCTGGCTGAGAGAAGGGGTGATGCTCTGGCTGCAGCAGCCCGTGGGGAGCATCGTTGCTCCCTTGGGAGACCCCAAGGGAATTGGGGGAGATGCTCATGCTAGCACACATGCAGCATCCAAAATATTTTGCACACCCCGGGCTGCTGGAGGGCTCAGCAGCATGGCTATGGCCATCTCAGGGCTCCAAGGTGTCTGATGCGCTCGGATGCTGCCCACTTTCTGCAGCCCCTGGCTGACCCTCAGGAGAGCCACAGGGCAGAGGGTGCTTCCAGACGTGGAGGGTGGTGGAAGCCCAGCATCACCTATCCTTGCTCGGGGCTGCCCAGTGGAGAAAAAGCTGGTTACACACTGCTTGAAACAACGACTTGGTGCAGGGGTAAAAATGCCAAAGGCCTTTCTTGCCCCATCTACAGGATCACTCCCACCTGCACCGGCAACAGAAAGGGGGATTTTTTTCCCTCTCTTTCTTTTAAAAGCCAATAAGGCTTATAATTGCATTTGGAGCTGCTTTTCAAAGCCATTTGCGTCCACGCCCGCTACGACTTTAAGCGATATTATAAGCGTATTAACCAATTAAGTGACATATTACCCAGAGGGAGAGTCAAGAGCGTGATTTCGGCTGGCGCAATTGTTAGAGAAATCCCAGGCTGCAAAGCTGGATAGCGAAAGCCCTGCCAGGAAAACCTCTGCCGAGGGTTCTGCAGGCAGCACAGCTGCGAGAGCAAGCGCGGCTCAAGCTGTAGCTTGGACGGGGCCTCAGAGACTAATAGCACTGGTTGGAGCCAGACGTTGTGCAGCCAAGAGCCGAGCAAAGCTCTGCTTTTGTAGCTCACTCCTAACCTGCAACACCACCTGCTGTTTCAACGCACGGTGTCTCCTCCTCGGCAGAGATTGCTGCTGATACGCCGAGAGCAGCAAAGCGACTGTGTCCTCTCACCCCCAGCCCTCAGGAGTGGGTCTAGCTTGGGGAATGTGAAGAAGGCTGTTAGCTGAAAAGTCAGTAGGGCTAAAAAAACAAACACGGAAAAATATGTATAAAATCTTTTCTCCGTTCTCCCTACTTCTTCTCTCCCCCAGTTCAGATTTGTGAAGGGCTAAACCAAAACCTGAGGGATCCTGCTGGTTACCTACGGGGAGGCTTTAACTGTATTATCCTTCATCTCCAAGGTAAGGTGAGGTGGCAGCTGCCCTTTTTAAGGCCTTTTCCTGTGGAAGTTCTTGTATCCTCCTAAATCACCCAGTTCCTGACTTTCCCATCCCTCAGTTCCCACTGCTCCTTCTGCCCTACTGCAAGCCCTCAACTTGTCTGGAGCAGGTAGATGGTGAGCTGAGGGAGCTTTGGCTCCATCCCTTACTTTGCTTTGCAGTGCACAGTTAAACAAACAGGACTGGGGGCAGTCTGAGGTGGCATTTTCCTCTCCCTCTGCTCCAGCAGTCAGGGACTGTCCCTTTGTGGGCCAGCAGAAAGTCAGCAGGGAGCCCTATCTCAGATGAGCATCCCCATGACTTAATGCCTTCACCGTTCTGCTCCTGGGGTGATACCATTTATGGACTTTTCTCAGGACAGGGTCTAATGTCTCAGCCAAGTGCTAAATAAGTAACAGAAAGATGATTTCATTCTTCTGTTTAATTTAGGTTTCACAATCTGCAAGAATAGCACCCTGAGCCTTCTCCCCCCACTTCACAAGCTGATTTTTATTGCTCTCCCATCACTTTTTTCTCTGGGAAGCCGGGCTATGATCCTGCAGGAATAAAAAAGCTCTGCACCCATGCAAAGCCCATTTTCTTGGCAATATCAGGAGCTAAGCTGTTTGTCCACATTCAGCATTAGATTTACATGGGACAAGAGGAGCTGTGTTCTACAAAACAATGTTTTCACCAGAAGTCTGAGGAGTTTCCAACTTTGGGCTTTATTTGTATTTTAAATTTAGCATTTGCAGATGTTTTATAGGCATCCAACTATTTCAACAAAATGATCACTTGACAATATTATATTGCTGAGCCTTGAACTCTGGCCAGATTGCTTTGTTTACATAAGACCACCTGCAGCCATGGTATATTTTGTGACCTTGTATGGAGAAACAAAATTGTGAGTAGGGGAGCATTACTCAGGTCTTTTTCGGTTCATGAATGAAGCCCACTACAACGTGTACAGCAGGGTATGAGAAGAAGATGAATTAATCATGACATGCTACAGAGAATGAAGTGCTTGCCATTCATTTAACAGTCAATCAAGTATCTGAGAAACTATAGGCCTCTTTGTGATACAGGAACACACAACTTCATCCCGGTCCTACCAACAGTGACTCAGTGGTGGGAAGCATAATGTCAGGGGTTGTCCCTGTTCATTTGGCCTATTGCAAAGTTCTATGAAACACCAGTGGAGAAAGAAAAAAGTGAAAAGATCCACTCCTGGGATGAGCAATGGTGAGGTGTGTCTTGCCAAATGCTACATGGAACAATGCACAAGTACATCTGCCCATCTGATGTTCCTTTACCTTTGTGCAGAAATTAAACACTGTCAAACAGACAGGGCACTGCGAAATGAAAAGGGTAAGGCAGGAACATTTATTAGTGTTTTGAAGAAAACATCCTCTCCTCCTGCAGAGGTACCAACCAAACTACCTTGAAGCAGTAGTACAGGGTGAAATGTTAAACACCGGTGTTTCTTGGTCAACAATGTATGACCTTGTTTCTAAGCAGCTGTACTATGGGTAGAGTTCAAGTGGCTCTCTGTAAGAGTCAATTGCCTCAGAATCAGCCAACAAATGTTAAAACACATATGACTTGATGCTGCAAATCTTATTGCCATCTGGCCAGTGCAACTAGTTTGCTTCTATTAACATTCATGAAGAGCAAGGGAAGAAGCTCTTGATTACAGTTGGTTCACAATGAGAATTTATTAAGCAGTTCCAGTCTTGTATTTTTATGGTTCAGATAAAATAGATTATTCCCAATCTAAATTATTCTCAAATTTTGTTTTGCCTAACCAGCTCATAATCACTGAGAAAAACTAAAGCCCACCCTGGTTCGCACATTTTTGTGTGAGGCAATGCTGAAACCATTTATCAGAATTTCCAGTCTTCTTTAGAGGGATGCCTGATAGGCCTGTAAACTCAAACCACAGCAGTTTGTTTGTTTATTTTTTGTGAAAACGCAGTATGTCATCCTTACTGCATGTCTGATCTTCACTGCTTCAGCACAGTATTGGCCCTGATCCTGCAGCCCTAATGTATATAAGTAGCTGTACAAAAGACATCCAAACCAGTGGGACCCACAGGACTGTTCCTGAAGAACTGTTTGCTGTGAAAAGTGGAGACAACAGCTCTTGCTCTTGCCTTTTCCTCTGCAGAGGGCTTGCTGCTACCAATGGGCAACCACATGGTTTGAGTCCAGTTGGGAGAACGTTTCCCCTGGTATTTTCTTCCAGCCATCCACACCCACACAGCGGTGTGAAACCCGGGAGCCCTGTGCTCTTTCCAGCCCATTTTGTGTGTCAGGGAGTTTAGATGAAGGCTTAGAAAGCATACTTGGAGCTGAAATGTATCTCCAGGCCTCGAGGGCATTTTAGTTCTGAACCTGGGCTGCGGGAATGCCTTGGGTACCACACAGAGAGTCTGGACTGAACCCATTCGAGTGGCTGGACATCATTTGGCAGACACAACATGTGCCACCCTGTCTTTATCAGGAAAATCATTGCTCCCCAGCCCACCAGCTTCTTTCCCCTGAAATGATTGTTTCTTTGATTCACGATGTCAGTTTACTCTTTACTTGCTCCTTTTACAAATATCTTTCGTACGCCCCCTTCATTTCCTTTGCCATCTTAGCCTGGAAATGGGCCTCGATTGTTTCAGCTCACACAATCTGAGCAGAGATGAGCTGCAGCCAAATCTCCCGTCTTGGGCTAATTAATGGCACAGTAGCACAGTTTCCCCGAACAAAAGTCTGTCGCATTCCCCGAGTTCACATGTTAGCCTTTGTACCACTGGAGAAGTGACAAAGCACTACCCCAAACCTGTCTCTCCATCGCTTGCATTTCCCATTTAATCTGTTTCTCCTTCCTCTCTAAACTCTTTTCTCTGTCTTTCAGCAAGTGTGAAACAATTTCCTCTTTTCACAGGGGCCTAGTGGCAAGCAGATTAATGAACCCTTAACACAACACGGAACGCCGCTGCCAAAAAATGTATGAAATGCATTCAGCAGTCCCCACAGTGCACTGTGTGAGGGACAATTCCAGAAAACAAAAGCTGCGGAGCAGTTCACTTAGGTTTCCAGCAGTCTGAAAGGTTTGGACCAGACCTAGGGAACTACAAAAATGACCCTGACTTTTCTTTTAATTTTTATTGGTCAGTACCGGGTGTCTTTTATGACTTTAAATGTAGCAGAAGTCAGGTCCAGCGATAGGAACCTGAAGGCTCCTTCATTCCTGGTGTAACTGTTCTCCAGTTGATGATTTGACATCGGGGACAAATTTGACTTGCACTACCCCCTGACATTAATGTGCTTCTCCTTGAGCTCTCTGTATTGTTCTGAACAGAAACTTAACGTTTTATATTTCAGAGGGATTTTAGGGGGGAGATCCTTTGGTTTCTCACCGGTTTTTGCAGCTCCATGCTAACCCTGCCCAATGGCTCTGTATACAATATTTGGAAAATAATTTGCTTTCTGTCTTCCCTTCCCTTCCTTTTCTTTTTTTTTTTTTTTTTCCCTCCTCTTTCTTTTTTTTTCCCCTTCTTTAATGAGCCTTTGTTGGTCCAGCTTGCTCTCTCGGTCTCTTAACACACTTGTGTGTGGAACACTAACTCCTTGAAATGCGAAACAGATGGATGAAGTGTGGGACTCGGAGATATTTGTTTTGGAACAGCGCTGCACATCAGTGTCTGTGGAAGAATTTCCAGCAGCTGGGTAAGCCCGCTGAGAGTTCCCCAGTTTCAGTACAAAAGAGAGTCCCCCAAAGAACTTTTGGCGGTCCCTAGATGTCCCCCAGGGAGTTTTTGCAGCTCATGAAATGCAGACTTTGCATTCCCATGTTGACATATGGTACTTCCAAGTTCAAGTGCTAAAGGTGAAGTTATTTTATTTCGGGGAGCTTCAGGCGTTTTGTTTGCTTGTTTGCAAAATGCTCAAGAAGAGATGTGATTTAAAAAGCTGTATTAGCAACAATTTGGATTTCAACAGCAGCTTCCACCCTAAGAAATAAAATTATGCTTTGTAGCCACTAATGACTACAGGCTCCCAACACTCCTATGAAAAAAGACGTCTGGTTAATCGCATTTTGTAGGTGGGAACACAGAAGGTGAAACCCAGGTCCCAGCTGAAGTCAAAGCGAAAATTCCCTTGATTTCAGTGGGGCCAGGATTCCACTGGCTGTGATTAGGAGGCTGAGTCTGCAAATCCTTACTCAGAGTCTGGCCATTACACAGACAAGCAGCCCATTGTAGCCGTGCACTCGCATAAACAAGACTTAGCGGGAATGGGTTCCCAGACCTACGTTTTTATTTTCAAAAGTGGTCACTGATTTGGGATGCCTGGCTTGAGACACCTGAAAAGGCTTTTTCACTGTCAGGGAACGTTCGTGCCTGAAATCCACCAGAGCTAGACCTAAAGCAACACCTCCAAGAAGTCAATCTCAGTTTAGCAATCACTCTCATAAAAATTGGGATTTTTTATGTCACTGTGAAAGGCCAAGAATAGTAGACTCAGGATTTGCAATTCCTTGTCCTTGGGACTGTATCTAAATTCTTTACATTCATCACTTAATTTGGGGATATTGGGAGCACATCTCAGGATGGCTATCCCTATCTACCATGTTTTGGAGTGTTCCCCCACCAAGGCTGGTACTGGATCCCTAAACTGGAACATGCCCACAGAAACAAGTTATCATGATTCTATCCAAGCAGAGATGATTTGAGGTTTCTCAACACTGCATTCAAAAATGTACCATGCAGCTACAATCCTCAGATGCTGCTGTCCCCTCAAGGTTCTCAGAGGGATAATGGGAGGTGGTAACAGAGACCTGCAGGCACAGAGCTGAGGTGGGAACTGTGGGAGCATATGAGTAGGGAAAGGGGCTTTAAAGGTTCATAGCACTGCAGAGGGAGCAGGTGGGTGGCTATGGGAGGCAGATTTGCTTTCCTTTCACATCAGAGCCCCCTCACCCACCCTTTTATCACCTCTGAGCTCAACCTGACCTTGGTGGTTTCATCCCGCAATGAGATCTACCTTCTGGTGGCTGCTGTCCTACATGGGAGACCTGACATCTGGCCATCAGAGCACAAGGTAAACACCCCAAAATCTGCAGAGATACCTGGTGCCCCCATAACAGAGCCCAGGGACACACCTACACAGCATGGGCAGACATGTATGGACTTTGTGTTGGGTGAATCCCTGGCAAGATGTGCAGACAACGCTGCTGCACCTTTGGAGCTGGTGCTGGTGAGCCACTTGGCAAGGGGGAGAGGCTCAAGCTTGACACCCTAGGAGACACATACGAAACCTGGCCCCAGGTTTGGCTATTCAGAGCATTGCAGCAGTTTGCAGAATCAGGGGTGCAACCAAGGCTTTATGACCTGGGGAGCTCAGAGTCAAGTCTTGCTGCCCTCATCGTCTTCATGCCCAGCAGCAACCTATTTCTAAAGAAAGTTGTGATATATGGTGCAAATTTACAGAGCACCAATAACTCGTGCTTGCGCTTGGCCCTGTGAGGTAGTTGTGGTAAGCCCTTGCATTAAATATGAAGTAGCTTAACTGTCAAAAAGTGAGGGCTGGGCTACCTCACATCTATTGTGGCTTGCAAGCTCACACAGTTATTGTGGAGCAGCTGACGCGCTGCAAATTTGCACCTTAGCATTTCTTGTGGCAAGATGTTCATGTGGCCAGACCCATGGAGAAAGCACGTGAGCTAAAGTTGGGCTATTGAACTTCAGTAGGGCAGCAGCTCACTCACACTCACTCACACACTCACTGTCTCTCTCGCTCACACACACACATATAGGGTTTCTTTCTGTGGATTCCTGCTTTCCAGGAGATTAAGGTCAGCCGAACGAAAGCTGACAGTGAAACTCTGCCAAAACTGGCAAATTTTACCTGCTTTAGGGTTGCAGACAGACAAAAGTCAGTTATTGGCTCTGGTTTCTGGATCACCATGAATAACTGTACTTGTTTCCCTTGCACCTTTACTGTGCAGATATCAGAGGGCCTCACGAGGTATTACAAGCATATTTTACGTGTGAATTCAACAGATTTAACACTATTGCCTGTATTTCAGACCGCGGTCTGGTCTAGCATTATTGTAATGTTCTTAAGGCCACACAGAGAGCGAGAACTGATGATAAGAGGAGATCTTGGGTCCCATGACCCCAGTCTGTGCTGGTTCCACTGGCACTTTCCACTGGTTCCAACCTGGATGGGAACAGCAACAGTGTCCTGAGAGGCAAAGCATGTGTGTCCGGCTCATTGTCTTTCATGGATGTCTCATGGAATCAGGTCAGTTATATTTTCATAGCCTAGTTTAGACTCATGGAGGTGAGCCACATTTAATAGATGCAGTTCATCTTTTTTGAAACTGGGCTGTTATTTATGATCTTAGTCTGTTAACATGAACTTATTTATACGGCCAAAGAATGTGAATCTTTTACGGGAGATGGAAAGGGTCCTTGGATTGGAATCAATTTGGGTTTGTTGCTTCTTTCTTTCTCTCTCTCTTTTAATAAGAAAAGATAAGAAAAGTTGTCCACCTATTACTTAGACGCTGAGCCAAGACTGAGATGCTGGAGAATGACACCGAGTGCTTTCGTGAAACCTCTTTGAGGATGATGAACACAAAGCACTGCACAGAGCCCAGCACTCCCATTTTGTTCTTTCTTGAATGTTGTTGGTTTCCATTAATTTATGGAAACAGTGGACTTGGTGTTTTCACAGTGCATTAATCTCTGATCTCTCTGAAGTGTTGGGCATGAGTTAGGGAAGCAGGAATGGGCAGGACCATCAACTTCTCTCCCTCCTGCAAAATTATCCATCAGGCAAAGGGAATAGCTGGAGTTTTTAAACCCTCTGCATAGTGGATTGTGTGAGCGGTCAGTGCAATGGTCATAACTACATAACTTATCAGATACTACTGTAATAAAAATGCTTTTATTCAAGGATCTTCAAGTATTTAAAAAAAAAAAAAAAGGAGTGAATTCATGTCTGGGCACAAAGGAGTCGATATTGCTCCTTATTCTAGTTGCATGTATTTCACTACAATGTATAGCTTTTTCCAGGTTCTGTTTGGGTGCTTAGCAGAAAATAATTGAAGGCTGGAGCACTGTCTCCTTAGATCCATCTTGGATGAGTTTTGTTATTCGCTTATTCAAAGTTGTTCTTCCACCTGGGGTTGTTGTAAATGCAAGTCCTCTCATGATTTCATTATGCAGAGTTCTAACATCAGGGCAAAGCTAAACTCTGAGGTAGAGATTTTCTGAAAGAACAGCTTCCCATCCAATAAGTGTGGCTTCATCATTATGAAATGTTTTGCAGGAATGTGTCAACTCTCATGATGTTTTCAAAGATAACGAGTTGAAACGAATAATTGTGACACTATAATTTTATTTTAGTGATGCTGAAACATTTTGTTACAGTAAGACAAAATCTTTCTTACCTTCAAAGATAAAAAGCTTTGCTATGTCACTGGCATTTCAATTAATTTTACTTAGACTCTTAGGTCATATTAACAACTGTTAATATTATGCTGATTGTTTTACATGTAATACTTTACAGACCTATGTTTGGTATCATTCAGACAAAATATCTTAATGGTGCTCATTAATTATTTTAAAATAATTTCCCTTCTGTGAGAAATATCTGCTTTTGGTTCCAGAAGAGAAAATAATCATAACACCAGGATTTCCCAAAGGATGGGAGTTCTGGTCCATCACTATCATCACATGAGGGACCCTTGTTCATGACTAGGACACGTGGAGTTGTTCCAAGAGCAGTACAGGCTCCAAAAGTCCCAAACTCCCAGAAGCTCCAGAAGTCCCAAGAGCTTGCAATCAAAGTAGAAGGCAAGGGTCACCAGATGGACAGAGACAGATGGAGAACCGCAAAGAAACCAGGAGACACAACAGGTCAGGCCAATGTTGTCTCAATGGTTTCCTCTTCAGCTCAAACTCACATCTTGCAGACCTGTCCTCCTTATTTTGTCTTTAACACTTTAATGTCTGGCCATGACCAAGGAAACTCTCATCTGACCATTTTGAAAGGACTGTGCACCTTACGTCTAGGTCTTCCGACAGTTCTGGATAGGATTTTGATTCACCTTTGTCTTCACTTCTTTGAGGTCAGAAGCTGTTGATAAGAGATAGGAGGTCCCACGTGCAATTTCCTCCCCTCACAAGGCTTTTCTATGAGATGTGAGAGGTTAATTCAGAAAAAGTATTATATATGTACAGTAATTAGTAGTAGCTCCTTGAAAAATGCCAGAACAATATAAATTTTTTTAAAGTGGAAAGTTTGAACTAAAGATCTGTGTTTTATATAAATGTGGCATGCATGGCTGGCTAGTATCTAACCCATGACCAAAAGTTATGGGCTCTCAGAGAAGATTGAGGATGTAGTGTTGGTCAATACCATTAAACACTTTCATTTTCCTATGACAAATGACCATGGGGAGCTAGAGATTGTGTTGCCTTACAACACACAAAGGTAATTTTTATGTTTGTAAACTTCTTTCCCTAGAAGGGATTATTATCAACATTATTTGGCCAACAGTGAACAAAAAAGCTTATGATGGAAGAAAACAAAAATGTGCTTTACAGTTGTGAAAGGCTCTATGGAGAGCAACAGGGTTGATGCTGGCAGCACTGCTGACAGCATTGGACACTTGAACAGCAGGAAAATGTGAACTTTCTTACTATGTGGGTGAGCCATGTCAAAAACCAGTACAGACTCTGAGAATCAGAGAATATTCACTGGCATTATGTGTGTCTGGTTTGATGGCATTTCAAATGATATTTCTATAGGTAACAGTACATTTCTTTTCTGAAACACTGTGCTACAGGTACAGCTCCACACAGCTTAGCTCATAGTTCATTCCCAGGTGGGATCTTCTGAAGGGTGTCCTATGGAAATGAGAGATGAAAACGCTGAATTTCACTTTGTTTCTGTGTGCAAGTTTTCTGTACAAGCTGAGTTAAGGCTGATGAAGTGGCAACAGCAAACTGGATATATTTCTTCACTATTTCTTAAGCTTTGGCCTAATGTGACTTCAGTGAGAGCTCTATGTACATGAAGGCTTGAGTATCATAATCCAAACAAAATACACCATGGCAAAATCAGTTCTGGGGTTAACCATGTCACCCAGTTAACCATGGGTATAATCTATTGTATAAAGAGACAAAGAGAAACGCATGCATCCACAAACTGGAACTGCTGTTGCTATTTTATTAAACAGCTGCATTCTGAATGCCAGCAGAAGCTGCTGTTTGAGTGTTTTATTGGGATTAGATGTTAAGAATAAATTAAAGATTGCTTCATTTTAAATCTACTACAGGAACTTGGCAGGTTGAAAAAAATCAATTTGTTGCCAGAGACTTTTGTTAAGTCAGTTATGATGAGAAGATGAGGACTTATGCGTCTTTAGATCAACAAAAGGGATAAATTATTGAAATAGCTGGAGTTTAGAGTGCATAGATCTAGCAGCACTTTTTAGCGGGGCAATAATATGTAGCCATCAGCTGACTTGAAAGTGCATTTTCACCAAGAAACCCAAAGAGCAGTTGAAGTTCATCTTGGCAATAAGGATTTAGTCTTTTTTATTGTACGTTGGTGCTTGGCTTGCATGCCATATCACTCGATCAGGAAAAGCTAGATGAGCTATGTAATTACATGCAAATGTTCCTTGGGACTGACGTTTCATTCTGTCAGACTGAAAAAAAAAGATGTATCTTGTTCTTCAGATGCGTTCATTAGAGAAATAGCAACTTCTTATTTTTTTAGGGGTTTGTTTTAGGGAACTCTGTCCTCTGAAAACCAAAATCAGCCCTGGAGATTCGCTCATTTTCTTTGAATGAGTGCCTCCTCCAAAGAGCACGTACATGCCAGCATTTGAAAGCAATTATCAGAGACATTTTAAGAGGAAATCGGGGACATGTTGTGGGAATGGAGGGAGATATTTCTCATTCCTCTTTGCTTCTTGGGTTATGTTGCACAGACAGATCTCACATAGAATGAAATTCACCCCCGTGCAGAAAGTCAGCACAAGGCAAATAGGTTTTGCTTAAGCCCAAAGGCTTAGATGGTAAATAAGTGGTGACCACGTCCCATGTCAGCCCTCAGCAGAAGTGTGAATTTTATTAACCAAAGATGTCTCATTGTTCTGAGACAGCACTATCCCACTACTGGATCCAACACAACACTCAGACCTGTCTGATGGCATACAAGTTTTGAAATACGGGAGCGTTAGATGGGAAGGTCATGTTGTCCCTTGTTATAAAGATAAAGTCTAGTTTTGGAGAAGATTCAGATTTGGGATTTTCTTAAGTTGAGGTTACTCAAGTTGAAGTTGTGATTTGAGTTTTTGATTGCATTGCATTAAAAGCTACTTCAGTTCCTGCTCCTCACAGGAAGTATTCCTGCTCTCGGCCACATTTTATTGTTTTTCAGTCAAAATAGACTCTTCTCAGTCAAAACATACCCTTTACAGATATAAGAGGAGTTTAATGGACTTTTTGTTCTTTGTATTAAAGGCTTATTTCTAGAGGTTCATGCCCTATTTCACTGGTTTCAGTTTTCTTTGCTTCATTCTCCCTTTTTGTTTGTTACGGACACAAAGGCATGGAGACATGGGTACCAGAATATGGCTAAATGTAATAATAAATCCATTTCCAACTAATATCTGTTGCAGTGAAGGTTACAAGCTCAAACTGCCTAATAAGACTTCAAGTCTGTTTTTTAGTGAGCAGCATACTCAGCACTTGTGAGGTCCCACCTCACATACTGTGTCCAGTTTTGGGTCCCTCACTACAGGAAAGACATTGAAAATCTGGAGCAAGTCCAGAGAAGGGCAACAAAGGTGGTGAAGGTCTGGAGAAAAAGTCTTATGAGAAGCAGCTGACGGAACTGGGGTTGTTTGGCCTGGAGAAAAGGAGGCTGAGGGGAAACCCTATTGCTCTCTACAACTACCTGAAAGGAGATTGTAGAGAGGAGGGGGTCAGTCTCTTCTCCCAAGTAACAGGTGATAGGACAAGAAGAAATGACCCCAAGTTGCACCGGGTGAGGTTTAGATGGATATTGGGAAAAATTTCTTCACCAAAAGGGTTATCAAACAGGCTGCCCAGGGAAGTGGTGGAATTGCCATCCCTGGAGGTATTTACAGGACAGGTAGACGTGGTGCTGAGGGACACAGTTTAGTGATGGGGTTTGTCAGTGTTAGGTTGATGGTTGGACTCAATGATCTGAAAGGTCTCTTCCAACCTAGACAATTCTGTGATTCTACAACAATAGTGACTGTGGTAGATTCTAAAGTTGAAGGTGGCTATAAAGACTTTCTTTGTCTTTAGATTTACTGAGGAACTCCATAAGGCAGAAGCGTGAGCATCAGCTCTTCTCCAGGAGAAGCCAAAGAAGATGCAGTGCCAAGCCCTGTCAGCATGCCAGGACTCAGCCTTTCAGCTTGCAGCCGTCTTGGTCAGAAACTTTCCAAGCCACCGGCTGCACTGGAGCCTGTTGATGCTGCAACACTTAAAATTTGAGTGCTCTCAACCAGCCCTTCTGGGATCCAGATGTGACAAGGGAAAAAAAAAAATCACACAACAGCCTTGCAAATCTGCCATGTGGGACAGAAACCTTCTAGACCTCAGACCTGACAGTCTGGAGCCCGATCTGGCTCCACAGCACCAGGATGCAAAAGCCCTCACCCAACAAGTGAAAGCCTCGGCTGGGACCAGGAGCCTGAGCTGTGCAAGCACAGCAAGTCATGCCACCATGTTCCTGGCAGGACCTGGTTACCAGTGCCAGCAGCATCACAGAACAGAGGCAGGGCATGAATACAAGGGAGATCAAGGCAGAGGCAGCCTTCATGGCTAGGACCCATGGCTGGCGTCGTTGGGGAAGCTCTCCCAGAATTAAGTGTTGCTTTTGCCACTTGAGGTAAGTTCTAAAAAACAGGTAAAATTCATGGATAAGAAAGCTTCAGAAGGAGCTATATCCAAACCAAGCAACTCTGCCCAATGCAGAGGCAACCAGCCACGTGGGGAGTCATGGGTTTGTGAGCACTTTGATCTGTTCCCATCATGCTGATACACCTTCTTTCAGACATCCCAGGATGGGCTGGCAGGGCCAAATGTAGCCCAGATAAGGCTGTTTTAAAAATATCTCCAATAGCTTCAGGAATAATAGCATGTGAATGAAGAAATCAGTTTCCCGTGGTGAAGCAAAGAGTTTTTCTGGGAAGTCAGGGTGAGGAGGAAATAACTTCAATGAACCAATTGATCAGGCCTAAGATAACAGGCATTTCAGTCTAGAGCACTTCCATTTGCTTTGTTAATTTGTTCTCATATCCAATAAAGAAATGGATAATTCAGCAGTGAGTCATTAGTAGGCATAATAAAGCCAAAAATGTATTTGCAGGCAATTTCTAGGCAGTTAACAGTCATTTGGAATACTGTTCTCCCAGCAGATGCTCTTTCTATTTGTGTAATTTGTGGAAATCCCAGTAGAAAAAAAAAGAAAGAAAAATTAGAAGTATTTATAAGGAAAATCCTCTGCAGGAAGACTATTAGCATTGTTACTTTTTTCTATTGGCTTTTCCAGGTATATGTGCTGCTTTTAAGACTGAAATTGCTAAAAGGCTGAACTATGTACCTTTAAGATAAACCACAGGGAATTAGTATCTAATCAAGCAATGGATTGTCCGAGCACTGTTTGTCCAAGCATTACACAGACACCAAGTAACCCCTCAAGACATTTCTTTTTCTTTTTTTTTTTCCCCTTTAAAAGACTGTGATTTCTTTCAGTAGTCAAGCCCAAACATTTCATGTGATCAAATTAAGAAAATGTGAGATTTTGTGTAACAGGGTGGAATAAAGAAGAATTGCTACACAGACAAATTGTTTTAAAGCTTTCTAGGGACTACACAATAGCTCTGGGATCCCTTGGGTAAAAATGAAACAGCTACACCTTAGGAATATAATGGAAAGATATTATCAACTGTGGTTTACAGGAGATAGAAAGAGGATCCAGCCGGACTTCCCACAGAACATGTGAATAATCTATGAGAAAGACTGAGCCCATTAAGAGTAACTACACAGTATATGCTAAACCTTGATAGATCTTATACCCTATTGGAAGTCATCTACTTTCCTTTCTGGATAGCCTTTTAATTTATGCTTTAATATAATCTTTTGAAAATAATTCTGACTGTACTGGCACTTCTGACATGCAGACCATCATTTCAAATCCTTTTATCAGGACATGTATCATTTTGTCTCATACTCGTAATAGGATGGGAGTCAAGGAATATCTACAATTTCACCTCATGCCTCGTAGCAATAATGGAGTTATGTGTTCCAATGAAATACTGAATAACTTGCTTATTCATCGTACTGAAGAAATTTGCCCAAAGACTATTTCATGCAAAGAACATAAACAGTCTTGGAATCAAGCCAAGGGCTCCCATAGCTCACCAGGCTCCCGAAGCCGTAGGCTGCAGTCCTGTCCCCTCTGGTATTTTCCTTCTGCCCCCATGAGCAGTGAATCTCCACGATGTGGCTGGGGTTGGAGCACTCCCCTGCACAGGGAACGTGTATTCATTGTGCTATAGGGTGAAGAGGAAACCTGGTGAGGGTGTTCCAGGTCTTGGCCAGGCTCTTTCACTGCTTGCTGTGGCTGCAGATTATGGTGGGAGGTGGCATCACACCTATCACTGCTGCAATGAACTGTGTTCAGTCTTCCATGAGTGCCTCCAAGGAAGATGTCTGCAGCAGTGGGTGCTGTGAGCAGGATACGTAGGATGGGGATGTCAGACTTACCCCGCTCCCCTTGCTTTCCCTCTTAAATCAATGCACATGGTGCTGGCTAAAGTGCTTCTTGGCTCAATGTGTTGGCAGTGCTGAAGCAAGTTCTCGCAGTCCCATGTCTCTTCAGGCACTGGACAGGGATTGAAGTGCACAAGAGAGTATTTGACCCAAGGACCTCTCCTGGATTTAATATTAATTTAGCTGAGCTGTTTTGTCTGTGTGTTTTTATTGCTACTTTCTGTCAGCACAGGCTACAGAAGCTAAGGACTCATGTGGCCTATGTCCTTCCAAACACCCAGTCATCCTTCTTCCCTCTTTCTTCTGCACTCTTTTGAATTTGTACCTGCTTTTCTGTACCTGCCCTTCCCTATCCAAACTCACAGAACTCCCTACCAGCCTCTGCCCTGCTCCAGCCCAGCACTGCAGATACACTCCTCCTCTTTGATTTTCCAGTACTCCACGTTAATTCCAACTCTCACCATTTCCTAGGTCAGGGGACATGTAGCCACAGGGCTGAGATAGGGAGATGCTTCTTTATTTCGTAGGAAAGTATTTGTATGGCCTGATCAGGATGGGAGGACTGCGGTGAGGAAGAAACCATGTGGTGTGGGGGAGTTGTTGAGACTCAAACTTCAGCATCTAATGAGTCTCCATGTAAACTTTACAAGTTGTAACTTTTCAAAGACCCACAACGCAGCCAAATTAGAGTGGGTTTCCATCTGCAGTGAAAAAAAGCAAACTTATCCAGCTTTCACCACTAAGAAAAGGGACAGGGTTATGAGCTCATAACCCCACTTGAGTGTATCAGTTCCCAGGGAGGACTCAGCACAGCTTCCTGGAGGAAAAGTGTCCAGCAATCCATTTCCTACAAAGGGAAAAACAAGGTATTTCCTCTTAAGCCCATTCAGGGAAATAGCTAGGTCATTTTGGTTGACCTTTGGCAGAAGAAAAGTCAGTATGAGGTGGGCATTTGTTAAACATAATCTACCCAAAACAGCTACATATTCGGGAATCTAAAACCTACCAAAATCAAGGGTTTACAGTGAGAAGCTCAGCAAAATTTAACTATTTGTTATACCGGCTGCACCAGCAGCGTTGTATCTCAGTTCTCAGAGATTTCATTTAAAGTCTTTGTTCTAGAAAGTCTTAAATCCAGTTGATCAGATAACTAAAAAAAAAAAAAAAAAGGGGGGGGGGAGCAAAAAAATCAGATCAGTGCAAAATATTGAATATTCTTAGTAGGAATTAAAAGCCAGGGGCTTGTGGCCAGCTCTAGGACTTGGTATTTTTCAATAATCAGAGTCTGATCAAAGCTGACTTTCTAAATGGGCACTTGAGAAGGAGCCTTTGCCCCATGATGATGTGGAGGTATCTGTGAGGAAACATATTGGTCATGTAATCTTAGCTTGTTCTCATTTCCAACTGACAAAACATATTGAAAGAGACTAAAAATATGTGGCGCAGTTTCTTAAGACCTTGTTTCTTGGAGCTGTTTGCTGTATTTTCTACAGGCCTATTACATGGCTATGAATGATGTCTAAGGGTTTCTTATTTAATCAAATGTAGGGCACATGATGGTCTGCAGAAATATGCTGGGGGTCGCTAGGTGGGAAACATAGCGATTTATTGCTTTCAAAACCGATCCATGAAGCCCACCAGATGTGAACATTAGGGCAGAAACCTGCACCAGGGAATACAACATAATGCATTGCAAAAAGAAGTCTCTGTTGAAGTCAGTTGATGGACAGTGTGTTTGGGAGCTACGTACAAGCTTTAAAACAGGTGCCAGCAAAAAGAAAGGAAAAGCCAGAATCCAGCTGACAAAGGCAACAGCAATTGGGCAATGAGACTACTGGTAACCTACAGGAAGAAAGGCAAAGGGCAGTAGAAAAATATTGATTTATTAGCGTGAAGTGGAAAGTACACGGGCCAGGTCAGAACCACTTGCTTTCCCGAGGAAGTTTTAATTCGATTAGTCAATTATTTGCAGTGAGAGTAGATGTTTTAAGGCAGTGGATGAGAATGCAGAGCCAGTGGTTTCTGATTTTGAACAGTGCTTGCTTGCTAAACATTCGTTTTTCGCTTTGATTTCATGGCACTTGGATAAGAGAGAATGTAGGTGGCCTTTCAGATTTGAGGAAAACAAAATAAATTGTTCTTCCACTTGTTATGACAAAATTTGTTGAAGCCGTGTGTAATTCACTCCCCTTTGGGGCAGGTAGATGCTTGGCAGAAGGAAGGTAGTGCTGAGGAATAGTTTCCTACTGACAGAAGCTGGTATCTCCCAGTTAAGTAAGGCGTAAACCAATCAAAAAGTGTGAACTACAGATACCAGTGTATAATTCCAATCTTTGTACAGTAATAAGATTTCATGATTACTGCTTTGAAGGCTGCACTCTGGTCAAGCAAGATAAGTACTGGCAATTTCCCTGAGCCTGAATTCAGCAAGATATCACATGTCACTTTCAACGATGCTCTCTGTGTGCTGTGTCGAGATCAAAACCTGGACTAGAGTGTATCACACAGATCACACCGCTTGTTAGGTGGTGGTGCAGTGAGGATGGCACAGTTTATTTCAATATCAGGAATATTCAGGCCTGGGACTTTTGTGGGTCTCCAGCTGTAATTGCAGTGAGGTTTTGAAGAAGCCGCAGAGACCAGATTTTTGCCTGCTGTAAATTGTCACAGGGGGGTGAGGATTCATTCTACTTACACAAGGCAGAAAGGTTTAAGGTGCAAGAGGCAACTGTCTTTGCAGTATTGGTAAATTAATAGGTAAAGCCCGTGTGGGTGCTGCCCTGTGCTCAGTGTCCCAAATGATGCTCGAGTGCCACTGAGGTTGAGGAGCATCTCCTTGGCATATTTTCAGTGGGAACATGACGCATAGCTGGATTTGGTATCAGAGGAGTCTGAGTGCTTGAAGAACAAAGTTGTGTTTGAATGGCAACACGGGAGTTAGCATTTCAACAATAATCTACTTAATTCTGTGTTAAATCTCTGGAACATGACAGAAAGCAGCCAGCGTTAACAAGCCTATTACAAGCAATGAGTTTAAAGACATCCTACTATTAAAGAGGAGTTTCTTGTAGCTAAAACTCTGTAAAAGTGTGCTCAGTTCCAGATTTTGCCACAGTCTTTCAAGTAAAATGAGACAAGTTGCTTCAACTCTTTGTGTTGCTTGGGTAATATTGGGGACTTACATCTTCCATTGCTTCTTGTTTTGGAGGAAGGGGAGCAGAAGCCTCTCATAACACCAAGAAAAAAGGAATGATCTGAGCTGAGATTACTAGCTGTTGCCACAATATAAATAATAAGTACTTAAGCCCTCTGAAAATGTTACTGAGTTCAGTTGCAATAAATTAGCACGGTACTGAAACGTTACGAAGGTTTTTCTTTGCACTACAGTGATTAAAGCAGATAAATAAGAAACCGGACAATTTTTTGTGTGTGGTTGCTCTGTCTTAAGGCTGCCTCTAATAGCCCCAGTGATCTTTCCATCGTTGTTAATGGGTATTTAATTGGGATTTATTTCCACGGAATTTTTGTACCTTCAGATCATTACAGCACCGAGGGAATTTTATAGCCATGGGGATCAACACGGTCTCTCTAGAGGTTCTGTTTGATGAATGAAGTTGGAAAGAGTTGACATATAGTTAGACACCATTACCATCTAGAAACACTTACAGGAGTGAGACGAATCCTTTTTAAAAGGAACCTCTTTGTCCATGCTGTCTGCCAGTCATCTCTTAAAAAACAGTATGTAGAAGGCATGCAGTATTTTCTACTGTTTTTAATTGATCTTTCCTCAAAATCCTATATGATTTTTTAATTTATTTTATTTCAGAACAGTGAAACTGAATGGAACGACCCATCTCTGGAGGACATAGCTGCTGCATTTTGTCCCTGTCTTTCCCCACTTTATAAGAGAAAGCGTTGATCACGGACAGAGAAGAATAGCTGGGAAATGGCAGCCCTGGCATGTGACTCAGGAGAGGTAAAAGCAATTCTTTTCTGTGCCACAGGCTTCCTGTACGACCTTGGCAAGTTACCTGTTTCTCAGTGCAGAAGATCTGGGCTTTTTCTGCTAGGTAGAAGATCAAGTCAATATTTAAGACTCTGAATGAGCGATGTGTGCCATAAAATAACAAAGGCACAACAAATACAATTTACCTTGTCCTGTGGCTTCTGCAACAGGATTACCCAAAATACTTACTATGTTTGACCCAAATTAATCTGCATGGATGGATTATTGCCACCTGTGTACAAATTTGGTGTCTTTAATGTTTTAAAATATTTGAAATTAATGATGCAGCCTTTAGGACAAATCTGTATCTTAATAATGTCGTGTTCTCCCCCTCATTTAGCCCTCAGCTGTCCCTTGCTAATACTGTTGAGCCAGCTTGGGTGGGTCAACTTCTTTTCTCTTGATTCCCTTCCATCTTCAGAGAGCTTCCATCTGTCTTCTCTAGTGGTTCCTGTCTAATTCATGTGTGCATGCTTGTGCATGTTCAAAGCCTACAGGAAGGACCTTGTCATGAGCAGCCACTTTGAAGCATCCCTGTGCTCCTCAGTACAATTTTGCTTGACATGTAGTTAAACAACAACTTCCACTTGGCAACTGTTCTTCTCTTTTTTTTTTTTTCTTCTACTTTTTTTCTTGGCCCTGTGGATGAGCACTCAAGGTAGATTTCCTTTCTTTTAATTGCTCCCAAGTTGTACCACTCCCTGCAATTGAGCCTGAGGATATGTATTCAAGGTAGCAATCTCCAGGACTTTAAAATTGCCCATTCTTAAAATTATTTTTATATTAACCCTCAGGTTCTCTGTACCAGGACTGTTGCATTTCAAAACCCAACACCTGGTGTGAATTTTGCTATGGCAGGATGGGCTCCAAAGTCACTGTCTGCACTTAGGTTTTAACTCTTAAAATGCTAATGTATTATTATGGGTTTGGAAATGAATATGCTCACTACAACCTCTTTTCTTACCCTTAGTATCTACAGTATTTCCTTGCTCTTCCTCTGCTTTTAGCAGAGACCCTATCAGGTCTATTTTTCTTCTGTGTATGCTTCACCAGGACCTATAGTTTCATTGTACTTCAAAAGCCACAGTGCCTCTAAAAGCAAATCTAACCCCTGAAGCCTACCTGTGCTTTTAATTCTTAAACCACCATGAGAGCAATAAATCTGATTTGGCATTTCCTCCTTAGGCACAAAGACACATCCCACATCAATACAGGGTGTGCTTCAAGCACACAGGGACACAGGCTGGGCAAGAAACCAGCTTCATGTAGCAGGAATGCACAAGAACCAGTTTTACCTGGAAATCCTTCCTTAAGGGGAAAAACAAATTCATAGTTTTGCAAAGGGCATGGGAGAGACACCAAAACATTTGGCTCAGAGCACAAGGTGGTAGGAAACCTGGAAACTACCTTTTTCTTTCTTAGACATTGCAATGGCAGCTACGTATAGGTTGCAATGGTAGGTATCTTATATAAAGATGTAATTTCACAGCCAGCTTTTAGAGCATATCCATACCACAGCTAAGGCAGACTGGAGGATTGCCTGACTCAATTAACTCTCTCTCCTCCTTTCTGTAGGAGTAATTTATCTGCAATTCCTCCCTGCTGCAGTGCCCACCCCATTGCACTGTGCCCTCCCCAGATCACAGAGTGAAGCACCCAAGAGGTAGCACCCCCTGCACAGCTGGATCCCAGGCTGAGCAGGACCACACAGTGGAAGGGGAGCCCTTTCTCAAAGTCTCCCAGCAGCCCTGATCTGAGGAGACAAGATAAAATAAGAGCTAGGCCACAGGTGGCTGAATTAAATCTGCAAGAAACTAACAATAGTCACTTAGGAAGGCTGGAGAAAGAGGAAATGAACCCAGATTCATCAATCCCAATCTTGTGTCCTAGCCACCACCAGAAATTGTTGATGCTCTTGACCTGGCTCCCTGCAGGACAGATGGAAAGCACCGATACCTTGCTTCACGGGGTGCAAGTTATGTAGTGGAGGAATCATTCACAATACCCAATGTTTTGCCACACAGCCATTCAGTGTTCAGGGAGAACTTAGTTGCTTGTGATGTGGAGCTCTGGAGGATGCAGTGCTTTCAGCTTCCCAGATAGACATGAGTCTTCTTATGAGGGAAGTCTTCATTCTTACTCTTGGGACTGAAAAGAAGATAAAAGGGAAAAGAACACTTCATGTCCCTTCTCTGGTGCTGATCAGAAAGGATGCAGAAAACCATCTAGTCAGGTGAATGAAAAACATAAGCTGTACAGGCAGAGATACAAGGAAGAAAGGTTTAAGTGCTTCTTTGCTAAAAATTATGTTCTTGTTTGTGGGATAAAATGGATTTTTAAAGAATCTGTTTACAATTGGATGAATTATATAAGTATCCATTATGTAATTGAATAATAGCATAATCTTCCATAATGACAGGCAGAAGCCTTCTAATGTTTGGGACAGGACTGCTATTTTCTTCTTACTTGGATATCTTTCAGATCCATTGTTATGCAGTTCTTTACATGATGTTTCCTTTCTTCCCTCTTTGAAATTCATCCATGCTAACTGGCTCTATTTACTCTATTATTTTGCTTCCTTGAAAATGTCTTTTCTTTATTACTTACGTCTTGATAGCATTCCAAGCGTACCATGCTGCGATGCTCTTTTTTCTTGCTATTGCAAGTTTGAGCCTCTGGATCCAGTTCTTGTCCCCCTACACCTGTTAGAGCTCGCTCTAAATATGAGATAAAACTATCACCATCCAAGGTGAAACAAAGGTCTTTGAAGGACAAAGAACTTTAGTGAGGCTGGTGATAGGCTTGCACAGGATTTTTCCCTCCAGTGGCTTGAAAGGACAAGAAAGGCAACTCACGTGGGTAAGCATTTACAAGTTCAGTTCCTGAATCAGATACTCCATTGGCTTTTGAGTATATTTTGCTGCAAAGCTGCTTATATTTTTCTTTTAAACATGTTTTTTTTTAAAATTTTACTGCTAATATGGGGTTTCTCATTTCTTTTTTATTTTGTTTGTTCCTTGGTAATGTGGCATAACGTCCAGATGAAAAAAAAAGTCTTTCAGTGAATTAGCAATATGTTTAACACTGATGGCATTTTTCATCCTCCTTTCAAACACTGGTATACGGAGTTCATCTGTAGAAGGGCAGGCTTGCGGATGGGATTTACTAGGGGGGGATGCATCTCTTTTCAAAATTATGAAAAACATCTCATTTTATGAAAAAACCACAAACCCCTTGGGAAGCATAGAGGCTTTCATTTCAAAACTGAACTGCTTCTGTCCACTTTTCTTGGAAAATCTTCAAGGAGTCTCCAGATTTTGAATGTTGATGTTTGCAATCTCCTGTAAAAGAAAATACCCCTCCCCTCAATGTTTTTAAACATTGAATTATATACACGTTTGAATATTCACATTTCGGTAAATTGCTGACCATAATGACATTTCTGTGCCCTGGAAGAAATTGCGAGCCTTTTTTTCAACTTCTATCTCACAAAGCTGCGTTAAACATTTTCTCACAGCATTTGTTAATAACATAAGCAGGTTTATTCCACGATTGGGGATTTGTTTAGCCATAGGCTAAATTAGATTGGCCACATGTGGTGTTCAGAGTGCCACAGTGGGGTCCGTGTAACACCCTCTATGAGTAACACTGCACTGCTGAAAAACGAGGGAGGGGGAAGAGGGAAATGTTTAGAGGAGCCGATAATTTTGCAGTTTAGCTGGGTTTCTGGTGGCGGCAGTGGTTGTTGTTGTTGTTGTTTTGAGTTGTGCGTACTACGTTTGAAGAGAAAGCTAGGACTGGTTGGAGCCTTAATAAGAAATAAAAAAATTGGAGGTGAAAGGGCTCACTGATAAAAGAGCTGCTTTCATTTACTGCTCCAGGCATCTGCTGTAAAGGAGCCAAAGCGAATGTGTAAGCATCAGAGACAGTCGCAGGAGGGAGGAGGCAACAGTCAGAGCTGTGAGTAACTGTACATAAACATAATTTAAATCAAAACAGCTGAATAACAATTTAGGACATAAAAGGAAAGAGAAAAGGTGGAATGAAGTAAAGAAAAACAAACCCCACAAATCGACCACAGTCAAACGAGGGAGGAACGCAGAGGAGCAGCAAATGGAAGACGAAAAATCAAGCAAAGCCATCAGGGTCCAGTGGTTCATTCCTGTGGTACCCTGCGGTTCCCAGCTCAATTACTCAATAAGGTCTCATGCTTTCCAGGCCAAGAGGAGCCCTGAAGTACCAAATCAAGCTTCTTGTCTTCAAACACAGGGCTCTTTGCAGTTCAGCATCCCCATACTCACATTTTTATGCTGCCTTCTGTGTCCCCTCCCAGCCCCTCTGCTCTGCTGGTGACTCAGAGTGCTCACTTCTACTGTTGCCATCATTCCCACTTGCCTGGAGCCACTCTCATCCTTTCAGCGCAGGTCTTCCTTCCCCCCAGAAGCCCTCCCCAAACATTGCTTGCTCCTGCTCAGCCCCTGCTGGTACCCAACCAGCTGGAGACGGCCAGTCCCAGTGCATTATCACTCATCATCTTGCCATCTCAGGTCACTGCTGCTGTCTCTTTCCATGTTGACACAACTCCTTTTACAAAGGGGTTTTCATCCACAATTAAAGCTCCCAAGTCCTAACACAACAGTTGTTGATACTCTACAAGGCCTTTGTGTCTTCTGCCTTTTCCCAGTCCCGCCCAGTGTCACTGGCTGGTGTCCTGACAAACAAGTAAGTACAAATTTGGATTTTTTAATCCTATTAAATATTTGGCCTTGGTGCTACCATGTGGCAATGAGTGCTACTGATGACTCAGTTTTAAATGTGTTTTCCTGACATTCTTGTTAAATGGGGAGAGCAAGCAGAACATTGCCAGGTCGATGTGGCTAATGGAGAATGCTGTTGATGGGCTTCACAAAGACTAATTGCCCACTCCTTCAAATCCAAGAGACGTTGTTGTGATGGAACAAAGACCCATCTTTTTTCAGTGGCTGGAGAAGAATGGCAAGAGCAGAAGAAAATAGTAGGATGAAAGAGTGTCTCAAGCAGAGGCTGTTACCCCATACTTCTGAGGATGTTATTAAAGGCTCTGCAGTAGACCTTTCGCGAAATGTCTTCCTGACCCCAGTGCTGAAGCCTCCTTTGTGCCTGGAAGAATGAGGGCTTAAACCCTTTCCAAAATACTTGGGGTTTTGCTTTCTCATTAGTGCAAACTTAGCTTTGCTTGCATGTTGGGCACATTTCATTTCTCAGGTTTGTAATATGAGAAAAAGCCAAGAAACAAAATAATCCTCCCTCCTTTATGAGACACGGTGTTATTTCCCTCCCCGATCTATATGTCCAATTAGTCCATAAAAGTTCCTCTCTGCTAATTTGATATCCCGTTTTCCAGCTTTACCAGCATCTGAGCCATCTGATTTGTGTGCGAGCGTGTAGGACGAGGATGTGTGACAACATTTTTTCCACAGCAGAAATGTGTATATTTTTTCATGCATACATAATTAAAAACGGTTGAAAGCGACTTTGATTAAGCTTTCTCAAGAATTCAAACTAATGTTAATCACATTTCAGTAGAGATCATGCAATAATATTTTCAGCCAAAAAAAGGAGACTGCTAAGAGAAAGCCACCATACTAGTAAAAAAATAAAACCAGCTTGTGACTGGAAATATTTTGCTGTCTTTTCATTAGCCCATACTAACAAGTGACCACTGTCAAGCAGTTACTAGGATAAATAATACATAATAGCAAGGCTAGAGAGAAATGAAGAGTCATAGACAAGGGAGGAGAATATTGTTTCATCTCAGAATTGAAATGAAGCAGAGGCCAAAATCAGCAGGGTGGGAAGTCTGTTCCAGATGGCAGGAGCTGCAGAAGCTATTGCACCAACAGTAGCCAGCTTGTAGGAAGAGGCAGAGAGAAATAATCGGGTTTCATCCAACAAAGTATCAGGTAATGTAAGAGGGGGACTAACCAGTGCCAAAGCTCTGACGGATGCTTCCTGAAGGGGATAGTCCTGCAGTAATTGGGAGGGTCACTGTGACTCAGAAGCCCTGCGCTGCAGGGGAGGCGGGGGAGGTAAGGGGGTTAACACTTTTTTCCTAGATGCAGCACTGAGTCATAAAGCCTTTTTCTTTTTTCTTTCTTTCTTTCTTTCTTTCTTTCTTTCTTTCTTTCTTTCTTTTTTTTTTCTTTCTTTCTTTAAGGTAAAATAGCCAGATTACTGACTGTGGTGAGAAGAAAAGTTTGCATATTTAAATGCAGTGCCATCTTATGCATTTTCTTTTTTTCTTTTTTTTTTTTTTTCCTGTCTCTTCTGTTAAGTAAGAATGATCTGGCATGTTCTTTTTCCAGAAGATTTCCAAGAGGACATTTTGGAAAGGCATTTCACAGAGCCCAGTATACAGTCCCACATCAGCTTGGATCTGCATCCTCAGGCACCTCTCCCTCTCCCAGGACAGGGTCCCCTCGACCTACCTGGCCTGCCAACACCCATGGGACTCCGTGGTCTTGCCCGAAGACCAATGGGACCAGAATAAAACAAAACAGAGGAGACAGGGTTTATCATTGGCATCCTATCTTATGGAAGGGATTACGGGAGGTGCCCAAAGTCACTCATGGTCTTGGTGGCAAGGACAGAAGTGGGGGCCAAGTTCCTACATCTGCAGTCTGGCGTTCCGACTGTGGGGCCACGTTTCCTCTCCAGTGACCTACTGAGCAGGACACTTTTGGGACCTACTAGTAAAGCAGTCAAATCAGTAATGGAAATTAGAAGTAACTTTTTTAAACTAGGAAAAAAGCATTCCGTTAGCTGGGTGTTTGTCCTTGTGTATCTTCTGGGACAGGCAACTTCTGGAGAGGGTACAGCAGAGGGATACAAAGATGATGAGGGGCCTGGAGCATCTCCCTTACGAGGAGAGGCTGAGGGACTTCGGTCTTTTTAGTTTGGAGAAGAGAAGACAGAGGGGGGATCTAATCAATGCTTATAAATATTTAAAAGGTGGGTGTCAAGAGGATGGGGCCAGTCTTTTTTCAGTGGTGTCCAGGGACAGGACAAGAGGAAATGGGCACAAACTTGAATATAAGTTCCACGTAAACATGAGGAGGAATTTCTTTACTTCGAGGGTGACAGAGCACTGGAAGAGGCTGCCCAGGGAGGTGGTGGAGTCTCCTTCTCTGGAGACATTCAAAACCTGCCTGGACAAGTCCCTGTGCAACCTGCTATGGGTGGGCCTGCTTTGGGTTGGACTAGATGATCTCTGGAGGTTCCTTCTAACCCCATGTGATTCTGTGTTTCTGTTCTTACATAGAAGATACCAAGTGTAATAAGGAAGCTCACACACATCACACTGGCTTTCAGCACATGGAGAACTTCTTCTCGTGATCCCTGATGTTGAGGTAAGAAATGCATTGAAACTGATGTTTTTCAAGGTTCACAGTCACAGACAGGCCCCAGCTGGCATTGCCGGCTGATCAGGCTTTGAACCTGGCATTTTGTAGAGCTGGTCATCAACCAGCAGTTTATGGCCAATCAGTGTGTAAGTAGGGTTGATGAGAGACCTTTCTCCACATTTGCCTCATGTTGAGGACCCAGTTGGTCTTAAGATTCATCTCTGAGATTGAATTGGTGTAAGGTTTGGGATTGGAGCTGATTATCTAGGAGTCACTGTTCAGTGATTTCAACTGCAAGATGTCAAAATCCTTCCTATTCAGAACGCCCCTGCTAGTATTTTGCCATGTTTCTGTCTCAGAAACCAGTTTGAATTTTGGAACCAAATCAGTTAAGTCATTTGGGGCTTGGTGATTTGACTTTGACTTCACATAATTTTAAAGAAGCTTGGATATAAACACTAGTTTTTAAAGATGCCAGGGCTAACAGTTGGTTTAAAAACTGAACAATAAACACGCTTATTAACTTGCCACAGAAGATACACACATTGAATCTGCATTAGTTATTTGGCAGCATCATGAATACTTTCCTCAAACTGATTTGATGACTAAACACTGTTTAGAATAGCAACCGATCCTGCTGAGAAAAATGTAACTTTTAGGGCTAGCCGTTTCTTACTGTTCACGTTCCTCCTTGAAATTCTGTTCAGCTTTTGGACTAAATGTTTCATGGCAAACAATTTAAATAAAAAATGTATTTTGGGGAAATGCCAAGGTCTTACAAAGCTCTGCTGGCTTTGTGTTGTTGTTGTTAGCTTTTTAAAATCTTACAATTATTCTTATTTTTAATTACAAATTCAAACACCTGATCAAAAATGTCAGTTTTGTCCAATTCAAGAAGCTTTAAACAGTTCGAGAATAATACTTTTTGACTAATTACTCAATTAAAAGTGTAATTTTTCTTGATGTCCAACAGGAAGAAATAGAACAAAAGTTCAAAATGTTCATTGAGCTGAAAAAATCTGTTTTGTACCAGTTCTGTTGATCAACCTTTAAAACCAGTTTCACCCCATTGAATTCAATAGCATGCTGTCTTCTTAAAAGGCCAGCGGTTTTCCAAGCAGATTTTTGTGTGTCACTCCTAATTTAGAAAGCAAGCAAACATGCAGCTGATACCAGTTTTTGACCAAGGCATTTGTAGGAAAGAAGCAGAAACCTTGTTGCTCTTGTTCAGACATATTTTCAAGGCTGCAGTGTGTTTCTCAATAGCTGTGTTGAGTTTAGTGCTGCCATCTCGGGGAAATCTGAGAGGAACAAGGTTAAAAAAAAAATTAGAAACAGCAACGACTATTTTTTGGCAAAATGTGACGATAAACAAACAGAAAAGGTCAAAAGATAAATCACAGTTGCAGAAGGGACCTCCAAGATTTTACAAACTTTTCTACTTATCATTTACCTCCTCAGCACTGCCTTCTTTTGCCAAAAATGATACTTTGCTGATTTATTTTTTTTACTGTTGCGGGCAGGAGGTCTATACGTTGGTCTTTATAAGTCCTGGTAGAATATCTATATTATATCCTGTAGGTATTTCTAGGTTTGTGTATAATACCAGTGCGGTCCACCTTGACAAACAAACATCCCTAAAACCTACAGGTGATGCCACTGGACTTCTAATTGCTGAGTGAGTGACAAATCTTTGACGAGAAATAGGACTGATGACATCAGGTGGTATAGTGAAGAGGGCTTCTAAGCAGAGCTCTGCAAGCAGGGATGGAGTGCATTTCCTCCTCTTTTTTTGGATCATTGGCTGATTTGAACTTCTTCAGGCTCACCTGAAAGACACATTTTTCCTTCCTGTGGCCCCAAAATGAATCAGATCAATCAATCCATTAGAGGCATTCATTTTAGTTTGGAAAAAATTAATAATTTCATTCTGTTTCGGCTGTTTTTTGTCCCCTCAAAAGGGAAATCAAATTCAATTTCCAAATTAAATGTTCTTTGAAAATGAAAAATCCAAACTTTTTTTTCAAGAATGTCTAAGGGAAATGTATTAAACATTCATTATAATGTTATTCATTATAAATTGGTTTAGGATGATCTGCTGAACTTAACCTTGATTCACAAGTACCTTTTCTTGCCTTGAAAAGGAGCTCTTTTCATCCCCTTGAGCAGAGCTCTCCTCTTGGAGCCACTCTGGAATGGGGAGAGGTGGTGGGGATGCTGAAAGGTCAGGTTGTGCTCAGCCTGACACTCGGTGCCATCTCCAGCTTGCCCATGAATGGTGATTGATGGCACGTGTCAGGTGTCAGGGGACACAAACCAGCCCAGGGGAATATTCAGTGACAAGCACGTGGCCAGGCCATTTTGCTGGCGTGGCAGCCACCGAGCATTCCTGTGCAGTCACCAACTGCAGCACCTGTTGTGATGCCCCTCCTTGGCTCCTGATGAGCCTCCTTGGTTCTCCTTCACCTTCAATGGTGCCCACAACATCATGCTGGGTCCCAGGTGCTCCAGTTTTATAGGACATCAATGATGTCATGGCAATACAAGATTCCTCCACAGGCTGACTTAACCCCTCACCCTGCAGGACAGCTCTCCTCACCTGCTCACGGGTGACTCTTTTGCAAGAGGGGTTCTGATATTTATCCCATGCAAAACATGAGAAGGACCACCGAAGAGGAACAAATTTTGCCCTGACCAACTCTTCTAGGATGAAACTCGAGGCGAAGAGCTGGCTCTATCTACCTGTCAGCCTCCACCCCCTGCCACACACTTTTTACTGTTGACTCTCCTATTTTTTGTCATGCTCTCTGCTTGTTGTCTGAGACGAGATGAAAGATTTTTAATAGTGATGGCATACAGCTCTAGAGACAAAAGGGTCTATTCTTTTCTTATCTTGGATGTGTTAAAAACACTCTACCTTCATCCTGCTACGTTCAAAAGGAGACAAAAAGTGAAACGAAGTGAACAATTTTTCAGCACCATTAATAAAACAACCCCAAATGATATAAAATAACCTTGTTTCACATGACAAACACTGTACCCACGAGCTTTGGCTTCTCTATGAAGAGAGAGAGAGAAAACCTTCAGAACTTTTTCTGGGCTCTCAAACTTCCAGTGTGGTTCGTAGGGGCTGTAATTTAGCCCCAGGCATTTGAGAATCTACTTTGTGTGTTTTGGCAATGACATGAAAATGCAGAGAGAACTGTACATCTTGCAGTTGTACGCTGAGCTGGGCGATCTGAGGGGCCTGTCTATAATAGAGGAATCATCTTTTCTTCAATGAAGTGCTACTATTGTTGTGATCTTCAATAAAGGATATAATGGACGCATTCATGTGGTGGCTGTTGTTTGTGTGACATTCTTTCAGCGTACGGCTAAGCGCACAAGAGTCTTTTAAACTCTTCTCTACTCAGATCCAGTAGTGCTAGCATTTTGTGCCAAACTAGGTTGGTTTTCCCCCTGCAAGCTTCTTTCCCTATTATTTTTGGATAAAGCCAATTGACCGTGAAATACCTCTTTATTGCAAAATGATATCTCCAAGACCTCACTGGTGGGATCATGGGTTAAAACAGCAGTGTAATGCACATTTGCGTGGAGGTGCTCTTGGTTTAAATATCCACCTTTCTAAAAGTCCTCACTTTGGCCTGTTGCGGGCACGTTAAGAAACTGATATTCATCAGGGGTCAGAAGTAATATTCAAAGCTGCATTTACTTCTGGGTACCATAACGGTATCAATAGCCCTTTTTCATATAAGAAGTTCAAGCTAAAGATAGGCCTTTTCATGTGAGTAAACAGCATCCTCAGGGCTTCATAGGGTGACCCCAATAAAGTAATTTCCTTTTGTTTGATTACAGCACGGGGCAGGGGAGAGATTTTCAAAGACAAAAGGCAACGATTGTGCCTGCAAAGGCAGAAATTTGCATAAACCCACACAGTAATGGCACGAGCAAAGAACATTTTAGCATGCAACGTGCATGTGCACGTAACTTATCACAGATGGAGTCACTAATGTGTGGTCAGATAGCTGGCTCTGAAGGAGGGCCCAGGCTTTGAGGAAGGGTGCTGAGCAAGGGTGCAGCCAGCAGCTGGAAACACACAGGATGAGGCTCATGTGGGCCATGAGAGGATGCTCATTTTTCAACCATACAACACCACCACTTTTAGAAGAGGGGTAGGGGAGGAAATGTTACCTTGAATCTGCTCTAAAGAACTTGCATGAATCAATAGGCTTACATTTAAATAAGTTTAGATGTAATTATCCATTACAAATCTGGTTTTCTGCCTTGTTAGCCAGAGATCCTAGGCACTTTTATTGAAAATTTGTACCAATCTCAACCTCATTTAACTACACAATGTGAACAGTTTAAGGGAAGAGGGAAAACAAAAAAAAAAAGAAAAGCACAAAACCTTCCAACATCTTTTCTTTTTAGGCAAGTTGAAAAGGATGAGCACCTAGCAAGGTTTTTTCTCAAGTCACTTTTTAAAGATTGTTATTATCTTTTCATATTAAAGTTAACATTACCATATGCTGTTGAGCTTTTGTTGATGGCAATGCTTAAACTGGGATGTTGTTTCCTTTGGAGATTCTTACTGCCAGTCATTAATTTACATTTTTTTGAAATCGTACAGCGAGTGCTTTGTTGATGCCTGTTTTCATTTTGTTTCTCTCTCTTTTCAGGTCACACATGAGGAGTTTTTTCAAACAGCAAGTTAAGGCAATGGAAAGAAATCAGTGACATCTGCCACTCATGCTCTCTCCCTCCATCCTGTTTACCCCCCCCTATTTTCCTTTTCTTTTTGTAACACTCCTGGTTTTCATCCCATTCAATGGCCACCCCCCATTCTGCCCCCCAGTTTCTCCAGTAATTACTCTGGGAAATGCATTTGAATCTGAATCTCTTTCTCTTCTTCATTCTTTGGCCCTTTTTGGCTGTTGGTTTGGGGATGTCTTAATGTTCCCATTTGAACTGAGATGTCTCCCTTCATAAACTTCAGTCATGTCCATTTTTATTTCGTCTCTGAGGAAATCAAAGATCATGTCATGAAAACGAAGTGTCCAGCACTTAACATGATCCCATGCTGATTGTAACAGGCTTCTAGGAATTGTCCTACTCTGTGCTTTTGGTTCCCTATTGTGGTTGACCATCTCCATAACAATCTAAATAAATGAAATCTAATTAAAAAGAAAAAGGACACAACTGCCTCCCCACTCCCTCTTTAAAAGCTGAATGAATAACATTGAATCCTCTCCAGTAGGAAATTTATGAGGCTGAGAGTTAGGGTCCTGATCCTGAAATCTTTACTCATGCACTAATCCTCACACACTTGATTTATCCTTTCAGCTTCAGTTCACACAATGACTCATAAAAATAAGTGATGTAGGATTGGGCCCTTCAGAAACTTGCAATGACACAGTTTTCCCAAGTGCTTTCTTTCATTATTGTGATTTTTAACTACTGACTATGTAGGCAGAGAAAATACGCTCAGCATAGAGATCTTTTTTCAATCCTTACTCCAGCAAGTAAAGAGAATAGTAACTGGTCAGAGAAGGATTAGATCCAACAAGCACACGGGTATACATTTTAGATTTCTTCAGTAATAGGCTTGTCTCTTCTGTATCAGATTAGGACGATTGCCAAACAGGATCATCCCATTGTATTACAGTGTGGACGTTCCCTATTATAATGTTTTAAACTATTTATTTATAAGAAAGAAAAAAAAAGAGAAAGAAGAGAAGAGAAAGAAGAGAAAGAAGAGAAAGAGGAGAAAGAAGAGAAAGAAGAGAAAGAAGAGAAAGAAGAGAAAGAAAAAAACCCTGGATGCTTGTTTGCTAGTATTGCAAACTGTTTGCAATAACGATCACCACCAAAAAGGAAACAAAGGAAATTCTAGACTATAGTAAAGGCTGATCTGCTCAGTATATGCCCTTAAAACTTAATGTGCACGGTTAGGATCCAGTTAAGTAAAGTGCTCTGTCACTAAAACTTGGATTGAAGCAGCCCTGCTGTAAAGTTTCTTTCCTGATGTCATTTTAAAGTGAGAAGAGGAAAGAAGAGAAACAAATTGACACGTACTGTGATAAATTCCTGTAATGGATTAGAAACAGTGCGTTGCTGACACTGAAGTCAGAAGAACAGAACAGTTTGGGAAATGGTTCAGAGATGCTGGCTCCGGTTATTTCTTCCAGTGGAGTAATAAGAATGCTGGAAACTTGCCTTGTGTGTGTGTGATCTGGACTCAAGTCCCTCTGGAAATGCATTAAAAAAGGGAGGTCTCGTTGCTAAAGGGTATTGTTTGGAAAATTATACAAAACAACAACCAGCAAAAAGAAACCACTTTTGTAGATGATGGGAAATATCAGGAATGGATAAAGTTATTCACACTGGGCAAAATTCTCACGTCTGCCTTCCTATATGAGGGTGAAAAAGAAGTAAAGAGAACTTAGGATTTGTCCTGTTCCTGCCTCCCCACATGTTCAGTTTAGGAGGTCCCTTCAGGACTTTATAAAGGCAAATTTTGCAGACTGCTGGAGAGGCAGAGGACTGCTTGTTGACTGGTTGGAATCACATTTATTCTGTTTTCTTCTTCTGGTTTGGGTAGTACATTTTGATACATTGGGGAAGTTACCCTCCAACATCTGGGAATCATTTTCACACCAAATGATGGGAAGACAACCCTCAATTACACCACTGAATCCCACCCCACTGTTGAAAACAGCACGTCTGCATGTGTGCACCCCACTTGCTGCCTGATCGGGGGCAACCCCCCGAGGACCTCTCCTTCTTCACAGCCCCTTCTGCCAGGGCAGCTCTTCCCCGAGGCTGGAAGCTCATATGAAGGGATCCAACTTCCCCATCTCTCTGCCCTCAGGCAGCTCCTGTTCTACAGGAAAATGCACTTTTCTGCCCCTCTCCCTTCCTGCCCTGACCTGGGAGGAGGTTTTGGAGGCCCCCCCATTGTTGGTGTCCCATTGCTTCCTTCTCAGCCCTGCAGTTCATCACACTCCCCTCCACGAGGCAATTAGAAAGAGCTGTTGGTTTGGTTGGATTAAAATACAAACATTTTGCCCCAGACTAACCATGTGTTGTGAAACAGGAGGAAGCAATGGGAAGGAGGAAGAGAGGGCTTTTCCAGAGAAAAGTGTGCCTGGTGGGTCTTAATGGAGGTGTAAAACTATACAAGTGTGAAGTGTTATTATTATTATTTATGAACTACCATGCACTCTGCCTGACACTGCCTGAGATATCATTTTACTGGCACATGCAAAGCAATGCAATTCTTTGGCTTCCTTGCCTGCTGTAAGTGTACCCACAGCCTGAATGGGGCATTTGGGGACCTGTTTCCAGCATGTGGATCTCAACAGACCAAAACATGGGATGAGAGACCAGAGGTCTGCTTTGAACAAGGGCAACATGCAAAGCAGTGCTCCTGGTGAGGGATTTTTAGGGTGGTTTATAACTGGGGAGTGCTTGGCACATGAGTTATGCACTACAACACACACATGATAATGATGGGGTACTAAGATACCATCACTGGAAGACCAACACATATTTACATACATGCAACATGTCCAATAACAAGCATCCCTTTAAAATCATCCTCTAAGCAATTTGTACCCTCTGCTAACACACGCCTCCACGTAACCACCAAATCGGGGTAGAAGGGAAGGGGAAAAACCTAAGGCCCGTGGCAGACAGTGAGTGAAACTTCTGACTATCAGAATAGGGAAAAAATCAGAGCAAAAGCAGGACCGTGGTGAGGGAGCCTCACGGGGCAGGGGAGAAGAGAGATAACCAGGGTAAAAGGACTCTGGGTTATTCTGGCTTTCGCATTCCCTGCATGAGTCTGTTACCCCAGCTCTGCTGCTGAGCTATGGGAAGCTGGAGCACTCGGGCAACCCATGTGCCACTCATGGGGGATTTCCAACTGGCATCAGAAATTCCAGTTGTAGAAGGTGGTACTTCAGGGCTTGTGGTACCAGGTCTCTGGCAGAGACACCCAAGGGTCTGAACAGCAGTCCCTTCCACCTATGGCCATGTGTCCCAGCTTCTGTAAATTAGAAGGGGTTGCCTGCTCCCTGCTGACCTGAGAATGGTTTCCCTTAGATCTGGTGTCTCTAGCAGCAACGACTTAAGTACTTTTAGTGGAGGAACTGCTCTGATGATCCCTACTTTTCCCATTTTGGCAGTATAGAGGAGCTGTCATCAGAATTCATCTATCCTACTATTGTTCACCCCCTCCCCCTTCAAAATAGTAAGATTTCCTGCTGCTTTCCTGTGAGTTAAATACCAGGGATTTAGGATGAGCAGAGCAGCAAATCATTTGTTGGCTGTTGCTTCCTCCCTCTCTCTCTCTGCAAGCAGCATTTCCTCCAACACTGATTTATATTTGGTTCCGCAGGAAGAGAAGCCACCAGGGGAGGTTTCAGCCTTTGACACCACAGTCACCAGAGACCTGGAGCTGAGCTCATGCCTTGCAAGAGCAGCTGCATGGATGCCCAAAGAATCCCAGCCTACCTCCCCCTCCTTATTCCCATTCTGGTTCTCAAGGACTTTGGTGTTTTGCCCACTGATTTTCCTGATGGATGGGAAAGGCATGAATGTCGTGTGGCAGTGCATCCTTCTCCCCCAGCCCATTCCCAACCATGGTATGGGTGAGTGCCCAAGGCACTGCCACCATATAGTGATGCCTGCAGAGGTACAAACCCTTTGCCTCTGAATGCAGAGTGTGGAGTTCTGAATCTTCCTCCACACTCTACCATTACCTCCAACACTGATCATGCTGAAGTATCTCTGATGCTGAGCTTGCTAACTTACCCGTACTGCGTGAAAAATCCTTTGAGATCATCCAACAGAAGGTGCTTAAGAACGTCAAGTTGCTCACAATTGAATGTGGCCTCTTGAATGGAGCATAGGTGAGCTCAGACTGCATCCCCTAGTTTTAGGGGGAACTCTGGGCATTTAGGAAAGGTTGTTGCTCTTTCCATCAGTGATGACTTAATGACCTTGCCACCAAAGAAGCAGTTTTGATTTGTCCAAGCAGATAACCATAGCACTATACGTGTTTTTATTTTGATGAGGTGATGTGAATAGCCAGCTGGCAGATTGCTAGCACATCTACCCAAGGTCTGGGTGGACCAGATAGATGATTAACAGGTGGACCATCTACAGCTCTTGATTTGCATGCAGGGCTCCCACCCTGAGGCTATTCCAGGTGACCTGCAAGGGGCTGTGCTGGCCCAGGAGATGTTTGTCAGGTGATGAGTGGCTTTGAGATAATATGAAGCAGCTTCTACCAGCCCCAGTTGCTCTACAATGCTCTCTGGCAGCACCATCATCACCTGCTTTTGAGGTTATCTTCCATTCCTGAAGCATCATCTCCCCTTGGTCTCCCACCAGCGGTGGGATGTGCTCCACTGGCTTGCCTGTATAGTACGGGATCACTGAGTAAGTAGCTCAAACTGGCTTTTGTTCATCTTTCTAATGGCTTTCCCCTACATATTGCACTGGTTAGGAAAAGACTCCATTGATGAGCTCAGCCTTCAAACTGAAACCTTCAGGCTTTTGACTTGGTGGTTTTTAGTCAAGTATTTCACCTAACAGAGCTCTGGGTAGGGTGCGGGGATACTTCTGCTTGTCTGCTCTGACAGGTGGTCTTGAAAAAAGTAGGTTTTCTAGCTGAACTTTTATTCTGACTTTAAAAAAAAAGGCAGTCTTAACTTGACTCTCCTAGGGTCTGTTTTATTTCAATAGGGAAACAACTTACTAATTAGGGTAAGACTCTTTAAGAAAATATGTTTTCTATTCCACTGATAGTCAGTTACAAGCGATAACACTGTTAAATGTAGTGCCTAATAAATCTAGAAAAACTACCCAATAAATGTAAGTAATAACAATGATTAACAATAAATTAAATGCAGAGAACTAGGAATGTACCACATTATTTTTAACTAGTCTGGTCCATCGGGTTCTTATTATTCAGTTTGTCCTCCACACCTGGAGTTTATTAGAGTGTAATACAAACTAAACAGTCCCTCAGAGAGGCCATTGGAAGGGCTTAGTATAAAACAATATACAAGTTTAATAGTGGTAACTGACCTTTTTTTCTTTTGCAAAAACGTATTTTGGTAACTTGATTCTTAAGGAAATGTAATGCTTTTTTACATAATCCTAATGGGTAATTTTCTTTTTTGTTTAATTTAGATTATTTTTATTCACAAGACAGAGAGACCTATGGCCAACAGTCAGTGATCTCCTATTCTTCCAGATATAAAATAGTTACTCAAGAGTATTTTTCTTTCTTCACCCATTTAGAGATCAAGCAAGCAAAAGGGTTAATGCTGTAAGCTCTACAAATGATGAAAGTGTAAGGTTAGAAATGGCTAAACTTCACCACATTCATGCCTGGCTAAAGGTTTCAAGCAGCTTAAAGTTCAGGGTTGTTCGGACTCAAGTGGCTTTTGTTTGGCACAGTGCAGAGATAAGGTTCATTTGCTGCAATATGAATCCAGGCCTGACCTTTAAACACCTCTAAAGTTTGACTAGGGGCGTTGGCTCAAATCAGTGTAATTTTTTTTTAAATACGTACGCATGAATAACAACCAAATATTCATAAAGATGCATGTTGCATGTAGCTGGAATTTTTAGTTAGTTCTCCTTCATTTTAAATGTTTTAAAATGTTGGAAAATTGTCATTGTCTTTTTCTTTCTCTCTTCTTCCTCCCTCCCACTTCTCTTTTGAAACCACAAGCTATGGGCAATAGTAAATCCACAAGACAAAAGATTCTTTTCTAATTTATTTCCCTGAATTTCCATTGTTACACTTATGCCATCTAATGGACTACAGTGTTTTTCTGTCCTGTTACCACTTTTTCAAATAAAATGTAGTTTAACGTCTCTGAGGTTTTTAACTGCTTTTAAAACTTAAAAATAGCAGTAGGAAAGAGGCGTTTTCCCTACACAATGACCTGTAATATTCTGCGCTCTGTGTATCCAGTGTAGTACTACTGCTGCACACATACCAAACCCGTATGTTGTTTCAGACTAAAAATCCCTTTGTTTAGATGCCTTTACATGCTCTAAGCCAGAATTGCAGGCATTGACACTGCAAATTAGCCCATAAAAAACACAAAAACCAGCTCAGAAACAATTAAGAGAGAACGTTAAATCCAATGCTGTTCAGAGGTGCAAATAAGTCAACTAACATATGGAATTTGGAGCAGGGACAGGAATATTTCTTTATAGTCTACATTATCTTCAGACCTACTCATCTTGCAGGATTGGCTCCAATTCTTACTCACTCAAATAGTGATGCCAAAAACCACATACAGCTTGCTCACTCTAAGCCTTCATTTTATAATCAAAACCATTTTTATTTTGATTCACTCCCCCTTCATTTTAAGGGATGAGAAACTATTCCTTGTTTCTGCAAAGATCATCTTTGCTTCAAACACAGACTTGTTCAATTGCTTGATCAAATGACCAAGCAAACATGACAAAAATAACTAACATTTTGAAGCAAATAAAGGACAAGTACAATTCCCAATGATTTTTCAGGTGGGTTCTTGTTTTGGTTTGGTTTGGTGTTTTTTTTCTTTCCTAAGTATCTCTGGCAGGAAAAAACCTCAGAAGGAATAATATTTCTGGATCCTTTTGCAAATGCAGCCAGGAAAAATGGAATTTGCTGTTGCACTGAGAGGATTTAACTTAATGGATTATAAAGCCATCGGCCAATAAAGTTGGATCCATGGCTCCAGTTCTTTATATGGGATGTGGTCCATATTCCTAAAAAGTTATAGTTTGAAAACTAAAAAGGCACCACAGACCCCGTGGTGCTGTGTTTCGGTGAAAAGCCAGATCCAAAGTGCCGTCACATGGGGAATATGCTCTCAGACAGGTTGAGCTCTGAGGAGCAGGCAGCCGAAGGCAGGACTGTCCCTGGCCTCCCAAAAAGGTTTCAATTGCCAGCAGGTTTTCTTGGCTCATGGATGTGCTGCTCTGTTTCTGCCTTTCCACCACGTGAAGTGTTGGGGTTGCAGAGTGTTTTGGGCTATCCTGGCCAGGGGGTCCCTACAATGTGTGTGGTGCTCATTGCTTTTTGGGGGCTAGGAGACAATGTGTGGCCACAGCTGCCTCTTGCCAAAATGATCCAGTCCACCTATGTCCTTGGTGCCATGGTTTCAGTTGGGATGCCCACTGTGGGTCTTAGAGATGTTAATGAAAAATTCACCAAAACCAGGAGACACTTGAAGGCTCCTTGTTGCTTTTGCTGTCACTTCTCCTACCAACAGGGAAAACACACTGGTTTTGTAGTACACGGATCTGCTCTCATTTACACTGATGTACCTTTATTCAAAGAGGAAATCCTGGGTTACTCTGACTTAAGGTCTGCCCCTGGGAGCCATCCCGAGTTGTTTTAACAAAGCTGTGTTCTCCAGGCTATCATTTACATACCCGGATGTCTGTCCTGCTTGATCCATGCCCTCATCAATATGCTTAGTGTGAGTGTTATTTGATTTGATTTATTCTGCTTTCTTTGGAATCACAGATTGATCCCACATAAAAATTCCTGGGGAAATCAGGCAGTTTCTGTGTAGCACTTGATTTTCACTGCACTGCAGCCCCCTAAAAACTGTAGTCTGAGAGGGAAAGGTACAGAGGCTGAGAATCAAAGGAGAAGGCTTCCACAATAAGCTGAGACTCAAATAAAAATGCATAGACATAGGTAATGATGGCTCGGAGAGGAACCGCTCTTTTGCAATTGAATGTATCGAGCATCCAAACATCTTTTTTTTTACATAACGTATCTTTTGGGAGTCAAAGCCCTATACATAATTAAGGAAGTTTCTTTTTTAACCAGATGCATTGTGATGTGTGCTCTCTAAACAAAATAAATAACCATTACAATATGAGAACCGCAGGATCATTTTATCCCTCCCCCACTCCCTCCGCTTTGAATTTTCTCTATGGAAAATCAGACGCCATATCCACTGCCTCCTAAGAGCAGCACTGTGATCTTGCAGACTCCTGCATCATGGGAGCCCGGGCGCTGGCAAACAGGCAGCAGTGTAGACCATCTCTGGAAGGAACAAAGCGTGCACGGAGGCGGGAGGGTGGGCTGGGAACCAGGGAGCCAGAGCATCCTCTGCCTCAATACAGGCCCTTCCTGGGCCGTGTATTGGCATAGAAATGATTTCTTCTTATTGATTCCTTCCCTCGTTAATGTGCGTCTCCCGTGAGAATGCTTTTGCTCTGCTCGTGTTTATCCTTTTGGTTGTACAGGGCTTGGGGATCTATTGGAGAAAAGCGATACCCAGGAATGAAATGTCATTAGGGTTTGACTGTATTGGCATTTAAGAGGCATAAGCATGATAGGGTCTGTCTCAGAGGTAAAATCCTGCCCAGGTCAAGGACTGCTTTGTGCCTTAAGTGCTCCTCAACATCACCGGCCCTCAGAAATTATTTTAATGGTGCAAGCAACATGCTCTGATAAAGATCGAAGGTAGAAAGACTCACACCTGTAAGGAGAAAATAAAGTGCCACTATGTCCTTAGGTACTTAGAAGTGGGTCTAGCCATGTCTAAGAGGAAGCTGGTTACCTGTGCTTTTCTGCTACTGTGCTCCATGGCAAGCAGTGGGTTTGAGAGATGAATATGACATTTTAAGGAAAGATATGAAACCTGGAAACAAATGACTGCTGATGTAAATGAAGAAAAACCCTACATAGGGTGAATGGGGACTGCCTAGAGGCAGAGCACTTCTGAAAACCAAGTTATTTGCTCCAGTCTTTTGGTAAATCCTGCTGTCCTCCACACACCACAGGCTGAGATTCCCTTCTCTGTGTAGGGAATGTTGACTTGTTTTGTTTTGTTTTTTTTTTTTTTTCCCCCTCAGATATTCTCATGGAGAGCTCCTACCCCATGTTTAAGGAAGAAAAATCCACAAAAGTTAAAATTCACATTGGTGGTCTGAGGTGACCCAGTGAGCTCCACAGCCCATGCAGCTATAACAGACTTAGCAATGATACCCTTCAGCCTTTTTTTGAACCATGTTATTTCAGGGTCTGGGCCACTGGCTCTCTGTGGAAACTGTAGCCAAGGCCAGTGCCATGGGGCTGGCATGATCTGCGTTGGAGCAATGGTGGGGGTGAAGGCACATCTCTTCCAATCCTTTTCCCATATTTTTTCATAAATGTGTCAGGGCGACCTCAGGGCTAGCCTGAGCCAATCTGTTCTTTCCCACCAAGCCAGGAGATTCTCAGCTTTAATTTACCAACTTGGAGGCTTTTTGAGGGAGAGAGATATCGTCAGATGAAACACTATATTTCAAGATGATTATTGTTATAGTTAATGGGAAAGCAGTTTATATGAAACACTCTGTTCTCTCTATGTCCCACACTTCTACGGGACATGCTGGATAACTGGTACCATAAAAGTGTGCTTTTGGCAGGATTCAGAGAGCAATAAAGTTATGCACTTTAGATTACAGCTAGGAGAGAGAAGGGGGAGAAAGGAAATTCCTTTGCAAATTATAATTTCAACATGATAAAGTTGGCTGAAGAAGTGCAGCAACAGATAAAAATCAGCCTTGGTAAAAGGCTGTGACCATTCAATAAAACAATGAAACATTGAAATGTGCAGAAAGTGTTTTACCATGAATTAAAAATGCAGAGAGTCCATCAGCGAGCAGCAGTTAGCTAATGAGAAAAGCAGATGCGTGCATTTAGGAAATGTAAGTCTTAAACCTTGTAAATTTTTATGTATTGCCCCTTGCACCAAAATATGAAAACCAGGTTAAAAAAACCAAAACAATGCAAAACCAACCCAAAACAAAAAAACCCCACCAAGTATGTCTATAAAAGAATCAGACCTAGCCAAAAGAGAAACAAAAAATCATTTTAAAACCCTTGCTATTGACATACTGAGAACAGAAATACTGCTCAGATATTCTCATGGAGAGCTCCTACCCCATGTTTAAGGAAGAAAAATCCACAAAAGTTAAAATTCACATTGGTGGTCTGAGGTGACCCAGTGAGCTCCACAGCCCATGCAGCTATAACAGACTTAGCAATGATACCCTTCAGCCTTTTTTTGAACCATGTTATTTCAGGGTCTGGGCCACTGGCTCTCTGTGGAAACTGTAGCCAAGGCCAGTGCCATGGGGCTGGCATGATCTGCGTTGGAGCAATGGTGGGGGTGAAGGCACATCTCTTCCAATCCTTTTCCCATATTTTTTCATAAATGTGTCAGGGCGACCTCAGGGCTAGCCTGAGCCAATCTGTTCTTTCCCACCAAGCCAGGAGATTCTCAGCTTTAATTTACCAACTTGGAGGCTTTTTGAGGGAGAGAGATATCGTCAGATGAAACACTATATTTCAAGATGATTATTGTTATAGTTAATGGGAAAGCAGTTTATATGAAACACTCTGTTCTCTCTATGTCCCACACTTCTACGGGACATGCTGGATAACTGGTACCATAAAAGTGTGCTTTTGGCAGGATTCAGAGAGCAATAAAGTTATGCACTTTAGATTACAGCTAGGAGAGAGAAGGGGGAGAAAGGAAATTCCTTTGCAAATTATAATTTCAACATGATAAAGTTGGCTGAAGAAGTGCAGCAACAGATAAAAATCAGCCTTGGTAAAAGGCTGTGACCATTCAATAAAACAATGAAACATTGAAATGTGCAGAAAGTGTTTTACCATGAATTAAAAATGCAGAGAGTCCATCAGCGAGCAGCAGTTAGCTAATGAGAAAAGCAGATGCGTGCATTTAGGAAATGTAAGTCTTAAACCTTGTAAATTTTTATGTATTGCCCCTTGCACCAAAATATGAAAACCAGGTTAAAAAAACCAAAACAATGCAAAACCAACCCAAAACAAAAAAACCCCACCAAGTATGTCTATAAAAGAATCAGACCTAGCCAAAAGAGAAACAAAAAATCATTTTAAAACCCTTGCTATTGACATACTGAGAACAGAAATACTGAGACATAGAAAAATACTAATTTTTGATTCTCCTGAACATATTTTTTATTCCCTAGTTATAAAGCAGAATTTTTTCCAGCTCTTTTTGGCAAGCCCAATCTGCTGGAAATATTGAGTAATGGATAAGTTCTATAGGTACATCCTCAGAAGGACACATAGACACGATGAAGACAGTTTTATCAACTGCCTATTGAAGTCTACAGGTAAATGTTTGCCCTAGAGTCAACCAAAAATCCAGAGCGGCCTCTGGAAGAGCAAAACATCTAGGCCCCTAGATTTTCATAGCTTGTTCATCATTTTAAGAAAATTCCCTTGGAAGGTACAATACTGGAAAATCCAATCTACAAATATGCCTTCAGGATAGACAAGAGAGTACTTTTAAATTTAAGGCAGCAGCTGGCTAAAATGATTTAAAAGAAAAATATATGTGTTGCATGGAGGCAATGTTAATACAATCCAGTTTATGAATATATTGGTCTGAGAGGTGATTTTGCAGGATATGAAGTTCTTGAAAAATTTACCAAAGAGTTCCATTATTTTTTTCTAATCGTTAACACCATTGACATGAACATTTTGAGAGCTGAAGCTGGCTTCAAGTAGTTGTAATTTAGGTGCAAAGTCTTCATCTGGCATAGAGGGATGTTTCAGACCTGCTCCATACATTGCCTCAGTTGGTATGTTGGCCCTCAAGAAGGTGAAGTTTGAGGCGTCATCCCTCCTCACTGCAGGCAAGACCCTCCCTGAGGATGGCACTCCAATGTGCTTGGCAGAGCATGAAGCACCATCCGACTTCAGGCTCTGGCTTGAGTTCTGCTGCCTGCAATGTCCTTGAATGTTTGACTGATTGAAAAGATTTGAAACATGCATCACCAAACTAATGTCAGCACCTTGCTATGAATATCTCCCAGTTATTAAAGCACATTCATCTCTGAGGAGCAGTTAGGTTGGATCAAATGGAGACTGGCTTGAGGGAACTGCAGGACTGTCTGTTTTTCTGGCTGTGCAGAGGGCCTTCAAACTGTCCCTTCTCTCTAAAGCAATCAGACAAAATCACAGGATAATGCGGGTTGGAAACAGCTTCAGGATGTCTCTAGTGCAAGCTCCTGATCAAAGCAGGTTCGACGATGAGGTTGGAGTAGGTTGCTCAGGGCTTTGTCCAGTTGCATCCCAAAAACTTCAAAGGATGAGGACAGCTCAGCCTCTCTGGGCATCCTGCCACTTGATTGTCCTCATGGTGAAAAAGTTTCTTCTTTCAACTTATGTCAGTTGTCTCTTGTTGTCCTGCAGTGGTTCCTATCATTGTAAGAGCCTGGTTTGGTCTGCTCAGTAGCATCCTCTTAGGTACTAGGGGAGGTTAGACAACACTGGAGGGTGTAGATTAATATTATACACATGCATGCAGTTGGGAAAACTAAAACTAATCAAAGTCTACTGAGAAGTTCTGGAAAGGCATTAAAGATAACCTGTCCTTTCCAAATGTCCTGCAAACTTCTCTTTCTGTTTCCTACCCAGACCCGTTGGTGGTCAAGCCTGTGTGTGCATCTCCATGTGCCAGCCTGGCACTGACCTACTTACAGTTCATAAGGTCATGCTTGATTCTTCAAGGTTGCCTGCAGAGACTTGGCTGGGTCCTGTCTAAGCTCGCCACAGCTGCCAGCCCTTCCTGATCAACCTGCAGATCTTCCCAGGGTGTTGGGGACTGTTGTCTGATCAACTCACCAACAGTGGATTGGGTTTCCTGGTCATCTTTCAGGGACCACTCAACAGTCCAGGGATTGCAGAGATCTCAACTTAAAAAGCAGGGACCTAGCATGATCAAGATCTCTTTAAATCTGAAGCAGGCATCTGTAAATCACATAACTCCGTGGATGTCAAATCTGGCCTAGAGGACATACATCTACCTCCCTTCCTATATAATATACGGTAGCAGTTAAGTGTAATGAGTGGTAATATAACTCAAGTGCCAAAGGGATTAGACATAGAGGGTTCTGCATAAAACACGATACTCAGGGTTTATTCTTTTTCTTCTTTTTTAGCTTTAATTTTAATGTGGTGGGCTGGGGCATTTACATTTAATCCCATTGTTGTACATACATTGCGTTATTTTCAGTCTATAAAATTTATATTCCTCTTCAATTAGATTACAGCTGAACCAAAAAAGAGGGGATTCTGCTCTGTGAATGCCATTCCAGTTCCTACAGAGCACAGGCAATTGTCACCTCTTTCCTCCCCCCGCCCCCCCTGCCTCACTCCTTCCCTTAACTCAGCTGTGCTGCAGCACTTGATCAATTGCAACTGCACTAAAAAAAAAAAAGTTAGTCATACATGATCAGCAAAATGGCCCAAATGATGTCATCCATCAAGATGGACATCGCAATTTGCCAACTATTTTCTCATAAATCAAATCATAGTCCCACAAGGAAGAAGAGCAGCTCATGAAGAGCCAACATGGCAGCAGTTATCGGCAGACTGAGAGAAATGCTCCCTCAAGTATACAGTAATTATTTTTACTCGATGGGAAATAAAGAGGGGAGAGATGGTAGTGTAGAACTGGAGAGTGTCTGCCTCACTTCATTACTATTCCCTAGGCAAGGGGCGCAACATATGCTTTTCATTGTGAAGCCAATAATTTTGAATCTTGGGACAGGTGAAAACTTAAATGACATTTGCAAACCTTGATTTATTTCCCTGCTTAACTCTGGAACATGCTTTAGATTTAGCTCTATAAGTTTCCATAGATTAGTGGCCAGTGTCACTGTATTTGCAGTGACCTTTAGCAAGTCTTTCCCTTTTTGTATCAGTTAATTAAATATTTTGGGTACTAATAATGCCTTACTGAAACCATCCCTGCTTTATTTTTGTGTACATGTATGAAACAACAGGGGGATAGCATGAACATTTTAATTTTTTATTGAGATTCTCTCTTGCAGGTTTTTTTTTCCTCTCTTTCCCGTGCTCTCTCTGTTTTTCCCCTCCCATGTGCGATTTTACTTGCTGGAAATCTCATTAAAAGTTATTTATGAGCTGCTAGTGATCCCGTAAGGATTACACCTAATTCAGTCTGTAAAGCTTTTGAGTTACATTGCTTCCCAAGAATAGTCCCTACAGCAAGAAGGACCACCTTTCCCATTGTTTGACTTTCGTTATCATTAGTATAAATACTTCATGAGAGGTTCCTTACAAATGCCGACTGGATCATTGACAGGACTTAGGCACCAAGTGCCATTTGGTATGTTAAGACTTTGCTTCCTGATTCTTTGGTTCATCCCATTTTACATGTGGGGAAACTAATGATTCATAAAGGTGACATCATTTGTGCAAGACTCACAGAAAGTGTCAAGAAACGACTGTTTCCTTGAAAACAGCCAAAGGTTAATAATATTAGGGTCTAGAGTTGTATTTGCTAATCAAATTAAACCTGCTATTGAAACATCAGAGGGGTTACGGATCCAACATAAACATTCTTCATTTCCCTGGAAGTGAAGAATTCTCTCCTTCTTAGCCTCTAATTTTATTGTCAGGCTATGTTTTTAGAATTTTTTCAGAGTAACAGTGAAAGCGTATCTAACACGTTCAGAATATCATGTACAGCATTAGATATCCTGATTTTTCTTGAAGACTTGGGACTTTGTACTCTTCTGTCTTAGTTTACCACTTGGGTCAGTTATCATTATAAGAATAATTAGAAGAAAATGGATATAGGTTTCTTATTTTTCCACCTATATATGGATAAGCTTAGGAAAAGAGAGAAGTGGTATCACCTGCCTACGATGTGTAGTTAGGAAGTATGATAATTAGGAAAATTAATGAGAATCAATATCATTTCTTGCTAGACCACACAGGCACCTCATTGTGCTGTGACATTGGAAAGGGAACAGGTAAGAATCCATACAGAAGAGCTTTCCTGGGGACTAGGACCCAACCACAGAGTGGTGGTCACATCAGAGTATTTGGGTGTCTGATTCACTTCATAGTGAATAAGCATCTGCTAAATCTTATCACTGACAGCTCTCAAGCCAAACTGGGCCAGTTTACAGTGCTAGAGGCTGTAAGCACAGCAAGAGGTGGTCTCTGCTCCAATGAGAGAGGAAGCAGGAGAAAAAGAGGAGTATTATCCTCTTCCTTACAGACGTCAAGCGAAGAGGCTATAAATACCTTCACCAAGGTGAGTGAAGTTGTCTGCTGCAGAGCTGAGAACTGAACCTCAGCCTCAAATCCCAGTCCTGACCTATAGCCACATAAAGCCTGTCCTTCCTTCTACCTCTGCTAATTGGTTTACCCAGCCCACCTGGTGAACATCAAAACCCCTCCCAGGTCAGCTGTTCAATAAAAGGAGAAATTTCAAGGGGGCAAAAATAGCTCACTTGGGATGAAGCAGGTTTTGTTTCATCAGCTGTCAGGAAGAACTGCTGCTTTTGTTTGAAGGAGGGGTGAAGACAGGAAGAAAGTGAGATGAAAACCATGTTATTTTCCAACTGGTCTGGGAGAAGTAGGAGTGGACAGAGACTGAGATGACCTGGTCCATCCACCTTGCTTTTGAGGGCAGCCCTCCACTGATCTCAGCTGTGCAGTCCTGGAGCTACTCTCTTGCTGATCCCGACCCAGGCTGACATCCAAGATGGCACTGTGGAGTGCAAGGTACAGTAAGTAACATCTTATTAAAAAAATAAAACACAGAAAATTCTTGCTTTCCTAAAAGCAGTAAAGGAGACAAGGAGGGGAGAAGACAGAAAGTATATCCTAATTGGGGGATTTGCAACCCAAACCATAGAAACTATGAGACAATGTTATACTAAGTCACTCTAGGGAATTGCTAATAAAAGAATAAACATTTTTAAGCATGTCTTGTGCTTAATTAATTGTATAACTCAAGAACAAAGACTACATTTCTTCAAAGTTCTCAATTTTCCCTCTCATGTAGTACAAAATCAGCACTAGGATTCGTAGTTCACTCATACTGGAGTACCACTTGGCGCCATTCCACTTGTAATTGGATTTCCAACTTTTCAAAATAATTTGTCTTAAAAAAAAAACAAAACACCAAAAAATCTGGTTATTTTCCTCCAGGCTAGCAGGAGCTAATAAAAAGAGAATATTTCCCTCGTTCTCTCCAAATTGCTTCAAAGTCTTATATACTTGATTAAGCAAAGAAGCAAAAACTTTAACTGTATCACTGCAAAAGCCACTGAATGTTGCTTGTGACAGACTTTGTGGTTTAAGTTTAAGGGCAGCAAAACTTTGTTCTTATCATGATATAGGCTGTGCTGTGTAATGGTCGAGGCAGGACACCAGCAGGTTCTCTGCAGCTCTTGTCTTTGATTTGCCATGGGAAGGCCATTTTGGCATTGACTTTGCAAATCCTTAAGCAAGGTAGTGTGAAGAGACTGTCAGCTTGTAAGGCTGAAGGGGGATTGTCACTTATGCAAGCCGCTCACCGAGGGCATTGTCAAGCAGAGACAACTAAAAATTCAGCATTGCTCTAGAAACAGCGCAATTAAAACAGGGATAATGGCATGTCATTTAGGGTAACGCATTTTTATTTACAGTTTCAAGGATCTGTCAAATGATAAACATTACTTTGGGCTATGTAGTGTTGCATAAACATTTCACCTCAAAGGTGTTATATTATTAACAACTCGTAGTTGAACCCATAGTAGATACATGGTTGACTCCATATCACTCTAGACCTCCTCCTTCTTGGTTCTGGACATACGTACCACAAGGAAGAGAGAGACAGTGCTCCTGCTGCAACATATCAGTTTAGAGGATCCCACCTACCTCAGAAGCACTGCTCCAGCTGGGTCTGGGGGCTCCAAGAAGTCAGGCAGAAGCCCAAACTCTTCAAATTACAGCCAAATTCAATTACCAGCTGGAAAAAGAGAACACGCCAAGAATATATAGAGGCGTGGAAGCTACTAAAACAGAGGAAAAGGGATCAAAAAGGAAAAAAGTTCTGTTTCTGAAAAAAGCCCAAAACAGGTAAGGGGTTTTCATTTGAAGAATTCCAGCTAGTTCTCCAACTACAAACATCTCTCCTAGCTTCCTGAGAGCCTTGCACATAGCCTGGAGCAGATTTGCTCATTCTGGTCCAGTCAAGCTCCTAACGAGTCAGGCTGAAATCTGCTTAAAATTTCCCTTTTCTCATTTTCTATGACTCCACGAGAGCCTGCTCTCCACAAAATGGAAAAGAATATCTTAATTCCAGTGTCTCTTTTCCTGCCTACCCCCAGCATGCTCTACTCAAATTGAAGTGAACGTTGAGGGAAGGAGCGAGAGAAGAGAATTTCTTTCAGTATCTGTAATCCATCTCCTTTTTAGCCAAGTGAAACACAAATGGTAATCCCTTACATTTCATTTATAAAAAGGGTTTCCACAGCTATGGAAAACTGCAGTTGCTGTTGTCGTTGCTTTTCATCTGATTTCCACTAGGTCTGCAGTCTCTCCCTGCCGACATGACACCCTAAAATGAATGTGTAATTTGATTGCAGTCAGGCTCTAGTCATGGATAAGAACTTCCTTCCAGTGATATGATTTCTTTGCATTTATGTTCCCAACATCTATTTACCAATTTTTTATTCAGTGCCATGTTCTGTGGCAACAATTCTTAGTTTTCTGCCTATTATCTCTCCTAAACTTCTTTTATCTCTCTTAGCTTCTTCTTTCCATTAAATATTACTAGCACTGGAATATTTTTTCTTTCAGATCTTGCATTCCTTCTACTTGAATCTAATTTTGTTGTGGTTTTAATATTTGGCTTGACAGAAGCACAATTTCTTCCGTTCACAGGATGAAATTGGTTTTGTTTTATTGATAACTCCGTTCTTTTCTACTATCAAATAACCATTACACGTTCTCATTTGGTACAACTGCTCAACCACTTTGCAATAACAAACAATGAAAATATACTGGTAAAAAAGTGGAAAAATACTGGTTAAAAAGTCCCTTTGCCAAGTAATTTTCAAAAAATACTGTTTTTTAAGTTTCAACCTAAACTTCACAATAATTAACATGTGCTAAAGGGAAAACTCAAATATGTAATGTTTTAGTTACTTCAGCTTTTAAAAATGTGGGGTTTTAAAATACAAATGACTCTAGCCCTAAACCATTATTTTGGTCAAAACCTTAAAGATTTCATGGGGCAGAAGAGAGAACTTTGGGTCATAAACACAGTTTTCTGTTCGCAAGTGTAGACCTACACATATACACACACATCTATATTTATTCTGCAAATAGTTTTTTGAGCATCTGTAACAGTGCAGCAGGGCCAAATATGCTTCATTTGTGCCTGGGCAGAGAGGCTCTGTGCTCTGTATATTTTTTCCAGCGGCAGTGCCAGTTCACGTGCAGGATTCCTTCACTTTTCTCCTACCTCTGTTGATTTTTTGTCAAGCCGAACAACAATTGCATTCAGCTGCTGCTTTGCATGAAAATAATCTCTGCACGGATGACTGCAGGTCAGACTTTTCCTTTCGCTGTAATTGTAATGTTAGATGGTGAGCGTGCATTTCATCACCCCACTGCGTTCTGCTCTCTGGAATACTTCCATTCGCCCAGGGCGGAGGAGACGAGCCTTGCTGTCACTTGCTGTGACTGTAGGATGTCACTGATGCATCCTTGCTCTGTGACCAGTCTCTGGTTTGGGGGGCTGAGCTCAGATGGATCCTGCTAGATCTGCTATGACCATTATCTGGTAAAGGTGGACACTCCTGTTCAGGCAATAGGTGTCCGTGCTTTGGGATGCATCACGCAGGCATCACTCCAGGCCCCATCTTGGAGGACATGAGTTTTGTGCAGTCTCACAAGCAATGGCAAGGCAGTCACAGATCTAGGTATTTTGGGATGGGTGGACGGAACACAGCAATTTGTATGTGTAGGAGATTATGGGGAATGCTTGGGACAGCAAGAAGCCCACAGGATGCTGTATGCCCAATCCCAAACATTCTATGATTTTATGCCCTTGAAATGGTGGAGACCCAGCTGTGTAGCAATGACATGGGGATTGAATGGCATACCCTGGAATGGACCACTGCCATGGTTATAACTTGGAAAGTTCAGGCTGGAAGGTCTTTTTTGCATCCACATGCTCCCAAAGGACTGCACAAGAGGACTGCTCATGTTGACTCCTGCGCACTGATTGGTAGGAATTGCCAGAGTGAAGTGGCTCACCTGTGTGAGCGAAGCCAGATCGCAGAGCAGGGCAGATTATTTCACCTTTGGTTTGTCTTCTACTCTTCCATGTTCTTGCTCCGCTCCTCCTTCTGCCAAGGGAGAAAAGCCTTAGTCCCTCGGGGCAGCAATAAGCTGCCCTCTCTCTCATGGCTCTCACTCCAGATCCTTAGGGCACTTAGGAATCTCTAGGTGCTATTATAAAAGCAATGAAAAAGCAGACCCTTCTGGTTAGTCCAAAGCTCATTCTAAAGGAACAGGGTTCAAACAGAAGATGGGTGATGTGGCAAAGGAAAGTGGGCATTTTGAGGTGGGAAACCATTTCTCAACGGCTTCTGTGCCCACAGCAGCTCTGGCGTTGGCTGGGAGAAGCTTGGAGTTTGCCATTGCCACCTCCACTTATCTTGGAGGATCACTGAACTGAATCCAGGCCCAAGGTTGGAGCATCTCATGTGCCAGGGCTCTGCCTGTTCCATAGCAGTGGAGTAGCCGACAGTGGAGTGGGAGAACTCAAGTGTGGAAAGAATAGCAAAGTTCTGGGAAAAATGTGTAGGGCAGTGGCAACCTTTTAACTCCTTTATTTGCATGACTTCTCACCTGGGCTTTCTGCTCGGTCTCCTCACAGCGAAGTTTATACTATTTATTTTGCACATCACTGCATTTAAATTCAAGTGCAGGAGAGGGGAATATGGGCATTTTCATTTGTTCAGCATATTTATGAAAGGCACAGAACTGAACATGTGGCATCAGATGAACACCTGGCAATCAAAGCAGGGAGAGCCAGCTGTTGCCTTTGTAATCGGAATTACAAATTCACACCATCCATTCTCTTCCCACCGCACCCACACCGCTCATGAAAGCGGAGGAGGTAGCTCTGGGTGCATATGCTTGAGAAGAATCAGCCAAAGACAATGCTTGCGCAATCTGCTAAAAAAAGAAACTTTCCTTGCCTTTTCCTATAAGAAGTGATAGTTTTTAAGCCAGCTGTGCCTGCAACTCCCGGTTGCTACAGAATTCTGTCTGTGCTGGATGAGTCTTTTCTGCAGGGCATGTGACTTTCAACAACTTTGCAGTTTCCAAGTTGAACCCACTTCGTTCCTGACTTCCCTCCAGCTGATCCGCGCAGTATCCTTCATGCTGAAGTTCATAGGTCTCTCTTCTTCTCCTCTGGCTTGTTTAGCTGCTGAGTTATTGAAGACCATGGGTAATAAAAGATGCCTGTGTTACCCTCCCTTGCACAGTCTGTACTTGAAGGCATCGGTCAGGAATCCTATACGTTAAAAAAAAAGCAGGGAAGCAGAGGACCAAAGGCATCTTGAACATACATACTGTACCTAAATGAAAATAAAGAGTCAGAGCCACCACTTGAGAACGTGTGAGTCAATAAAGTTTTATAAAAGAAGCCCATAAAGCTGCCATGGAAGTTTAACCATTGCATGCATCTAGGGTGAGTGGAATTCATTGGTGCTGGAGGAGGACCTTGAGTAGTGTTCCTTTTATCTCCCATGCTGGGATCCTTTATTTAAAACATATGGAGGAGGCTAAAGTTTATTCTGAGTGACTGCAGTGAAAAATAAAAATTTCTAAAAATGCTCACAGGCACACGCACATGTACGTACCCAAACAGATGTGAAGAAATTAAGACGGACTGATGGACAGGGTTGTGCTCACAGTAAAGCACATCTCCAGCGGCGCAGGGCAAAGGGACTGGCTTCTCTGGTGGCAGCTGATAGACACGAGCACTTGAGCAGTTCACAGCCTCTCTGTTGTCCCTGTCATAAGATTTGTAGGTGGCTCTCAGCCAGCCACCGGGCTGACGGGTCAGGGGTCGCGACCTGTTGATTTACCAAAGTATGATCAACTCACACAAATTATCGGCGTCGGAGAGCCCTGACAACTTCAATATGATGAGCGATGAGTGCAATTGTTCGTGACATGTGAAAGCAGCAGGAGTGCACCGTTCAGCACGGCAGGAATGGGGCTGCCCGTGGGGCTGGGGGGGAGCTGGGGGCAGCCTTGGTCCCCTCGCCCACCCCAGAGACCTGTCTCCTCTGGCTGGGGACAAACCAAACCTCGGGGTGCCACTGGGCAAAAGTATCTTCTCAGCGCAGGTGGAGGTAGAGAGAAGGAAGAAGCATTAGAAAGTGTTTAAAGCATGGCTTGGTTGTTTTATTTTTCTAACCCCTATTGCCCTTAGTGCAAAGAGATGTTGAGGGATGGGGGCCTTAAATCCAATGGGAAATGCTGGGGGATTCAGATCTAGGAAAACCCTGGAGCTGGTGGTGTCTGTGAGGTTTAATCAAATGGATGTACCAGCTTCTTCGAGTTATCTTTGGAGGCCGTTGTCAAAATCTTTTTGTTTGGTTTTCTTCTTCCTTTTCTCCTTTTTTCCCAGCTTCATTCACGTAGGAAAAATTTTGCCTGGGGTGGGATGGGAAAATTATAGCTGCTGGGCATTTTGCCTTGATCCATCAATTCCCCTTAATCGACCATGCTATTCAGATGGGGGCAGAGGATAGCAGAGGCAGTTGAAAGGATGAGAGGGCTGCCAAGGGGTTAGGGCAGGGGTGGCGAGTGTGTGTGTGTGCTTGTGAGTATGCGTGTGTGCACCCACAAGTGTGTGTGCCTGCTGGTGTGTGCAGGGGGGAGGAAGAGAGCCCACGTTCCAGGAGCACCTGGGCAGGATTAGTCTCTGAGAAAATCTGGGTTTTTTTAAAGAAGATGCAATAGTGTTCTTGCAGAAAATGCCCTTGCAGCAAACGTGCCCCCCTGCCTGGGGGAGCACCAGAGACCACAGGGATGGCCGTGCATCCAAGAGCATCTGTCGGGGAGGGAGCAGGACCCAAGCCTGGCTCCCATCCCACCATCTCCTACTGCTCCTCCTGGTCCCGCGTGGGCAGCTTCTCCTCACAATTAACAGAAATAAACAAACAAGAACTATTACGACTTCTCTGGGTGTTTTGTTCACAGTGGGCATATTGTATCCAGCCCATTGCCATGTTTTTTTGAATCCATTTGTTTTACCTTGGGGAAGGAGATGCACAAAATAAGTATAATGATAAGTAAGCTAACAGCTTTTAATTTCTTACTAAAAATTTTAAGAGCATTTACTTGGTAGCCACCAAAGTGGCCACAACATATATGCTAACAGAGATAAAAAGTGAAGATTTTTTCATCTATCTTTACCGCAATAACCTTTTAAATATTTTTCTATATATATATAAAAAGGCAGAGGAAAGCAATGCTTTAAAATATATATGTCTAACCTTGGGTTTAAACCAAACAAAATAGTATTTAAAGAAATATTGAATAAATTATTTATTACCCTGGTCAATGGTTGCAGAAAAACAGTTTATATAAACACATTACAATTCCAGCCATTCTAAGTACTGGGTTTAGAAAAAACCCAAACCCCTTAATGCAATTTTAATAAACCTAGAAAAAGTCATGCTCTTGTTTCAAGCTGAATAGTTTGCTGTTTCTGAATAATAATCATTCAAGACCTAAATCTAACCACAAGAGTTTAGTGCGCAGATGAAATATACTTGCTGGAAAACCCTTAAGAAATAGATGTTTGATTCAGGATCAGAGTCAGTAAAACAAGATGTGATGGTTTTGTGGGACTGATGTTAAATAATAGAAAATGAGGACAACCAGTCTAGAAAGAAGAGGTGTGACTTTTTAGGAGGATTAATTAATAAATTAATAGCTGTGTGCAAGGATGGAGTACAAACAAGTCAACAACAGATCGTTATTCCCTTAAATGAATATAATGAGCAGATCCCTCCAAAAGGAGGCTGAGTTATTTGTGCTGGAGTAAAAACCATGTGTGAGTGGATGGATGAATGGATGGATGGATGGATGGATGGATGGATGGATGGACGGACGGACGAATGGACAGATGGAGACATAAGATACATATGGGGTGCTCACACTCATACCCATACATTTATATAAAGCAGATTCTTCAAGTGTATCTTTTATTGCTCTCCAAGGGTCAGGCTGTAATACTCTAACATTTAATTGTATTTTTACCTCACATAAAATCTTAGTGGGTTTTAGTGGGTGAGCCATGAAATTGTACTAAATTTGGCTGTGTTACATCAGGAATAGTTAAAGATCATCCCTTTTCCACATCACATTTTTATCGTTAGAGATAGTTATGGCTTTTTCTAGAAAAAAACCCAACCAACCCCAAAAACAAGCCTTTTGTCAAAAAGGGCTGATTTCTTGTCATCAAGGCTTTCTATGGAAAATGTTTATGTTTTTGCATTTTTAATTAAATAGGTTTTTTTAATTGTTGGAACATAAGTTTCAAAACAAAAAAATTCCATTTTTTCAGTTCAAAACAATGTTGTTTGAAATGTACGTTAATTAGCATACAGAAATAACAATCCCAGTACTAAAATGAAATGTCTCAGAATGATCAAAACATAAACAGGTTTCTGCAGCCCTGAAGTGATATAATTTTTTTGCTTTACAGAAGTTTTCAGGCTTTTCATTGTTTGTCAAAATGAGGAAAAAAAAATATTTTTTTTAAATACACAAGAGATTAGGAGAACAATATTTTGCCCAATTTGAGAGTACTGCTCAGAATAAGTAGGAGTATCAGAGCCTGGACAGAATAAATGAATAAATACATTAAAAAATAATAGATCAAAGCAATCTGGTTTTGAGCAAGAAAGCACTTCCAATTTAAGGGTCAGCAGTTTTGACATAGATATACAAATATTCATGTGTGCATTAAAATAAAACCAGCGGGATATATAAATCTATACACACATGCACATCCACCCTCTCTAATCACTTTATTTGATTTTTTTGTATTTGGCTTTTTCTTTTCCATGCCGATGTGCTGCACAAATTTCATGTGGAAACTTCATAGCTAAAACAATCACCACAAAAACCTGGATTAATGATTAACTCTGAATCAAGAGTTATAAGCACTCATCAAGGTAATAGATGATACAACTTAGCCATTTCCTTTCTCTTTTCAGTTTTTCAAAAGGGGCAAGGGAGCATGAAGAATAAAGCCAGGCATCCTTATTTGGTTGAAATAATAGCCAGTATACCAGAACTTCAGACAAATCCTTCTTGCTTTCTTTCAGTGGCCTTAACCATTTTGATCTCATTTCATCATTGAATGGACCCCTTAACAGAGAGTGACCCCATATTTTAGGACTGAAAACATACACCTTGTTAGTGTGAGTTTATTTTTTTGTTGTTTGAAAAGTGGGCAAATGTAGTCAAAGCTCTCACAAAACATCACAAGAGGCTCTTTCTTCTTTCATGGCACATTGAACATGTAAAGTAATCATTGTTTACAATACAGAGGCAGATAGCAAAGACGTGTTTGTTGTCTCATGCTGTATCTAATTATGCATTAGATTTTGATTTCGGTTGCTTTGCCTTTCCATGTTATTTTAATTTTGAATGATGATCACTGAAGGGAAAAAAAAAAAAAAAAAAGGGGAGGAAAGAAAAGATGGGGATGTGTCAGCAAGGCAGCGGTCCCCCCGCGCGGAGCACGCGTAGGCTGGACCTGGAGCACCACGCTTGGCACTGGGCACCTCATTACCGCAGGCAAATTGGAGGAGTCGGGGACGGCTGCGAGCGCGATGAAGGGGCTGCTAGGACTGGCTAGGGGAGAAAGATTAAAAGACTGAAATATGTATAGACTGGGGAAGTGACGAGGCAGCCCCCCTCCCCAGGCAGCAGCTGGAGGGAAGGGAGTCCTTTCCAGCAATCCCAGGGGAGTCCGCTACGGAGAAATGGGGTGATACGGAGCAAAAAGGGAGATGCACATGTAATCTCAGGAGCTTCTGGTTTCAGCCATGAAACAACAGTGAGCCCTGGAATAGCCTCTCCAAAGAAGCTGCAGAAGGTCCTTCGCTCAGGATGTTTAAGTGGGGCTGAGCTGAGCATGATGAAGTTCCCAGTGGGAGCAATCCTGGCGATGCCCCAGGTGCATCAGCATGCCATCTGCACTCCTGTCTCTTGTTTCTCTCTCCCTCCTTGTTGGCTATTTGCTTATAATGTTCACATAATTTGAAGCTTCCTAATACTATAATCCTAATGCCTTTTATCTGCTCTGAAGGGCCTTTACACCCAGCCAGGGAGCACTCAGCCTCCCAGCCCCATCAATTCTGCTCTCGATGCCAAGGGAAAGATTGCAGCAGCCTGAGATAAATGCAGGGAAATTAAGAGTGGGGTGTTGAGAGCAGTGCTAACTCACTTTCTGCCTTCTCATCTTCTCTGAGGAACACATAGTTTGAAAGTGGGTTCCCGTACCTGGCATGAACATTGATTTTTGTTTGACCCATAGACCCATAGACGTGCCGTGGGTTTTCCTGGACCTACAGCACTCAAAGTCCTGCCAAAGCACAGGCAACACCAACAGGGATGTGTTTAAACACTGCAATCATGTGGGTAATCTTAAGGTATGTTCTGAGACTGAAACTGGCTTCTGCTGGGCAGGCAAAAGGAAAAAAATTTCAGCAAAAAATTGCCTGAAAGGACTTGGAATGTTACAGATACCTTTTTTTTCCTCTAAAAAATTCCCAACTTTTTTCAACCATCTTTAGTGAGCATATTAGATGAAGAATATTAGCATAAGAAATCCTGCTCAATGCAAAACTTGTAAATATTGAACAAAACCTGACAATTAGCCAGGAATGAAAAGGCAAAATATAACTACAGAGAAAAAAGCAGTTAAAAATTAATTGTAATTACCCCTCAAATAAGGACATTCACTGATGTAAAACCCAAATATTTTGAGATAGTGGAAAGAAGACATCAGACATCTGTGTATAGATGTTGATAAAGAGATAGAAAAATAAATGAGAGCTGTGTGTGAGTGATCCAGGGGCCTTGCTTCCAAAAACGTCAAAGGAAAGACTGGTATAGATGTCAGCAGACAGTGGATCAGGCCCCAAGCCCTAAGTGGACAATCCAGGATATTACAAATCACTCTTGGGATCAAGTTGCATCCGTGTCATCTAATTACAGATAAAACTACAGAGTATTTAACATCTCGTTAATTTAAATACCTGGGGCCATATCATGCCATCAATTTTTAAGTAGATGTCCCCATTGATATCAAAGATGACTTCACACAATACGGCCCACGTAGCTGAACCTTAAGGGACAAAGCAGACAAAGAGAAGGAGAGAGAGAGGCAACAAAATATTCCCCTTTCTTCTACTCTCTTTTTCAGGCTTGTTCCTTTCTCTATTATTGGCTTGGTTGCCTGCACATTTTGTTAGCTGGTCCCCGAGTGTGATTTCTATAGTCACCATTCTATAGGGATGATGCTGAACCGTGTTCACAATATGAGGATCCTCAAGTTCAATTTTAAGCTCCCTTACCAAAACGAGGTCTTCAGTAGCGGAAGGGTTATCACGTTTCTCTTTCAAGCTGTCAGAGGGTGTCAGAAAGATTACAGATTTTAACATTTGTTCTGTTTTGTTTGGTTTTGTTTCTGATCCTGACTAGAAAAATGAGAGAAAACACACATACTGACATGAGATATGTCAGAGAATATTTTACAATTTCTTGACAAAAAGTGGGTTCTTTATGAAAACATTTTTTAAATCAGGTTTTTAATATTTTTAAAATATCTTCTATTTTTTTTCCAAAACAGTCCCAAGTGAAATGCAACAGAAATAATGCTGCTTTCATTTTTTGAGAGTCAGAATATTTCAAACACTTGGGATTGATTTTTGCCACTTTTCTTCTGCTTTCTTTTCTTGCTGACTATCAAGTAGCACAGATTTATACTATCATTGTTATGATAATGGTTACAGTTTCCCCATCATCTCCCATTTTTCTTTGAATTTTTTTCAGTTGTGGACCTGGCAGAGAAAACTCTTTTGAAAGTTACAGAACTGTTAATAGGAAGAAAACAGAATCACTGAATGGTTGAGGTTGGAAAGGACCTCTGGAGGTCATCTTGTCCACTGCCCAAACAAAATATGAAAAAATTGGGCTTTTGGAAAGTTAAAATTTTTCTTCCAAATCAAGCTTTAAGAAATGAGAACAGCTTCAACAGATTTTGGAGGGATGAAATTATTTTTGCATTTTTTGTCCAGCTCCTGTTTGTAACACTGTGATAATGACATGAAAGGTGCGCAAATGCCATAAACTCAACATCATTGACTTCAGTGGACCTTTGCACGCTCTTACCAGTGGAAGACCTGTTCGGATGTTAGTGTAATAGCAATACTGCCTACTGCCTCTGAGCCTCTCTTTCAAAATTGTTTGAGATGTTTGCCCTTTACTTTGCCCTTAAAAAATGCTCATGAATACAGATCAGAATGTGGCCATAGGTTTTCCTGCTGAGTTCAATGACTGTTCACAGACATAAAATTAAACCCAGGTTGAAGTACCTTGCTAATCAAACCTTAAAATCAATACAACACTATAGACTTGATTCAACTTCCACTTTAGCTGGAATCAGACACTGAAATGTGCTGTGTAAGGCTCGGATTGTTATAAAATAAGGAATTTGGTCTTTGTCAAGAAATACAAAAAAACTTTTTTGTTATTTAGTTCTACACTTTAGAAGAACAAAATAAAGAAATCTCTGTTAGGTGTACTATGTCCTGTTCTTGAAGAATCTCTTCCTAAGAGCTTGAGGAGGTTAAGATAACATATGCTGAAACACCCTTTCTCTCCAAATGGGAATTTATTCCAGGGCCTTCATTAAAGTTGAAGGATTCGGTTCTTATCACATAATAATACAGGTGTCACTAACAAAGTAGTCAACGGAGAAGATAGTGGCAGAAAGGCCACACTGCAAGAAGACGGCATTTCTTTTGACTCGCTAGACTTCTGCTTTGCAAGTAAAATTTCCACAGTAACTCAGATGCCACATTCTTTTTCTTTTTTGATATTAAGAATGTTTCACTATTACTATGACAAAACTCACTGCCTCTACCAGGTAGTTAGCAGGAATAAGCCTTCTCTGGCTATTTTAGGAGAGCTTCATGTTCTCAAGCTGCTGTGCTTCATTGATTTTGGACTTTTACTTTCTGCAAAGACCAAAATGATGACTGTGAACCAAAGCCATTCCAAGGGTCAAACAGAACTGCTGGGCTGCAATGAGGTGTCAAGTGACTTTGTCACCCCAGACAGAAGTGGTTTTGATTTTCTCAAATGTTTCTGAAGCTATTTTGGAAACTTTAACCACGAGAATATTTTTCGCTTTCATAAAATCATCACTAATTTTAAACTAAAGAAAAAAATGCACTGGTGTAAAGATTCAAAAGCAATTAGGGATTTGGGTGCTTTTAATTTAGGGCACCAAGATATTCAGCAAATGTTGGGAGTTTTTCATAAGCGCTCAGCACCTGCAGAAATCATACCCCTTTCAGAAGTCACTAGGGATGCCTCCAAATTTGTTAGGAATGTGAAAAATAAATGAACAATGCCATTAAATTTGGAAGAGAAAACACCCAAGGGCAGGAGCCTTCTGAACCTAGACTGTCCTCCAGGACAAAAAGACTTACATCCAAAGTTAAATTCTTGGTTAACAATCCCATTCTGGTTTTGGTTCAGATTTTTATTTTGATCCTAAAAAATTCCAACCCCCCCTTTTGTTTTTGCTTTTTCATAATTCTCCAAGGTTTGAGAACAGAGTCCCAAATATTTTGCAATGTGAAATCCACAGTTTATAAATAGCAACTGTGCAACTGTGCAGAAGAAAGAATCAAAGTTGCGTAAATCAGACCAAATCTTTGGAAGCTGAAGGAGTCTTTCCATTGACTTCATCATCCTTGGAGCAGGACCTAACGTAGGAGGTTTTTACTTTTATTGGACATTTAGGGCTTATTTTGGAACACATCAGTAAGAGGTAGGATGGAATTAATTTGAAAAGAAAGAAAACCAAGTACCACCAGAAACAGCCCCGCAGAGAAAGTGAAGTGTTTAAAAAAATGGGCTGAAGGGCAGGGCCACGATTACCGTTTAGCAGGGACAGAGATCTTGAGAGAGGAAGAGGCTGCTGAAGTAAATGCTTAGACAACGGGGGAAAAATCTTAAGTGATGATACAGATGATGCAAGATCCACAGAGAAGGAAAAAGTGCAGAGAGAACATTAAGTGAAAAACTCAGGAAATGGAACAAAGGAAAAAAGGCAGAGATTCAAAGGTCACCTAGGAAAGTTTCTAAGTTGTCTGTATACAAATGTGAGAAGCATAACAAAGGAACCAGGGGAAACAGAGAGACCAAGAGGTAACTCAGATGGGATTCGATTGATCACGCCTTCCGTGAACTTTTCTAGGCATTTGTTGTATGGCATTTAAGTCCACAAGTGGCTACAGACACATAAAATAGTATCAAGCATTCTAAAATTACACACATTTGCATCATCTGCTGGGTGTCCCCCTCCCATGACCTGCAGCGATATGGTGGTAGAAAAGGATGTTCGAGGACCTGAAAATGGGAAGATCTGCAACACCTTGTCATGAAGGATCTCTGAGTGGGAGTTGTGCTGAGGAGCAATCTCTACTTCAGTGACCTCCCTCTGGGACCTCCAACACCCCAGACAACACAGCATTGATGGTGGAGACACTTCTACCCCTTCTGCCCTAAAATGACTATTTTTGAAGTAGACGCACTCTCAGGCTCCCTACTCTGTTATGAGTAGAAAAAAAGAAGTCCAGCCATTAGGAGCTCTCCTTAAAAGTCTTCACTACTCTTTTCTCCCCACATGTCATTAACTATGAAAATGAGGTAATTGGGCACAGCTGGGTTGGATATAACTGTAGAGGATTGCAGGGGGCCTTGTGGCTCCTGTATATATAGAGAGGCTGTTACCCCTTGGGGCTGATGATACTGGGAGCTTTGCAGCCCTTTGATAGGAGGGATCTCTCAACAGTACTTGAGTGGGACACCAGCAAGTGAGAGGCCTTGAAGGATGGGCAATGGAGAACCACACTTCACTGTGCCCTTTGCCAGCAGCAGTCATGTACCTTCCCTGGCCAGAAACATGGATGTGACCAAAGGTAAAATTTGTGGCTTGATTTTCTTCCATTGTAGCCGTGAGAGACCATGTAGCTTAGAATATTCTCTACTGATCTATAAGTTGATAGCTGTATTTGAATGTCAATGTCTCTGTCTTCCCTCTTCCAAAAGGAAATATTTATTCTAGGGGCACTTCTAAACAGGGTATCTATGTGTCTGGCACTGTTATCTTTCTGTATTTCAGAAGAAGCTGTATTTTGAGCTCATGGTAGTAGTTAAGTATGGCATACCCCAAAAATAACAGAGCTTTCTTAGTTATACTGGTTTTCACAGTTTCTCTGCTGCCTTTTTTTTTTTTGTTTGTGCTGGAAGGGATTCGTGCAAAGTCTTAGATTACTGTGTATTAATAATGTAAATAATGCACTGAGACTCAACTGCAGGCTTAATTCCAATCACATCTTCAGAACTGTGGACCTTAAAGAGAGAAAAGATGGGTTGAACAAATAAGACGGGGAGCCTTGTAACATGGAAAGAAGATGCACAGCCTGGGGAGCTGCTGCCAGTTCTCTGGTTAACCACTCACAAGTGTTTTACAGGCCAGGAGAAAAGCTGAGTCAAGCCAGTGACACTGTCCACAAAACTTCAACACTTTTGATGTAAACAAGTCTGATTCTCAGCTGTCCTGCTTGCAATGAAGACAGGAGTTTATAGGGGTGATTCTGGGAGGGATAAGGTTTGGGCCAGGATATGTCTCATCTCACAGAATACTTGTTATTGAAAGATCCATTCAGGAGCTGTATTTACCCTTTTTCTCCATCCTACCTAACCATGCTATTTCTATGTGAAACGTACTATTATCACATTATGAATATGGTCACCTCCCTGCCTGGTCCTTCCTGTGTGTCTCGACTGAAGTCATACCACGCTGAGTTGCCCGTTCTCAGCAGCACAGCCAAGTGCAGGAGTCTGGCAAGATGCTGCCAAAGGGCTCCAGGAGGCGAGTGTAGTGATTCGGAGGTGGTACATTCCCTCTGCTTCAATACTGTGTGACTGTCTGCTTAGAGGTGGAAGAATTTGTGCTAGAGGCAACCTTTGATTGACACAGAAAACCAAAATCGTATTGTTTCACCTGGGAGTTGATCTCAGAGGTTCCTTCCAACCACGGTGATTCTGTGAGTTTCAGCAGTGCTTACTGCTGGCTTCTGTTTTGTTATCTTTCCTATTAATGGGAGCAGATGCAGGTTAATATATAAGACTTTATTATTTAAATATTTAAGGTGTTTGTGCCACTCTCTGCAAAATTGAAGTTGTAGTGACCAAAGTCCTACTTAGGGTACTACATTTTGCTTAAGTAAATTCCTCCTGTGCTTTCAATAATATGGTGAATTATTTATTTCCTAGAAAGTGGTAGACTATTAAGGCACTGCTATCTTTCATCCTAAAATGATGTAAGGCAGAAAATAGATAATCATTACTAAAACAATGGAGATGTGAGGCTTTACATGGCTTGGAGTTTCTTGCTCTATCTTAACTGTTTTACCACAATACAGAGGCAGTGGGGAACTGCTTCTGTAACTGCTGGAACTCCACACTAGCTTTGCTTCCTGACATGGCACCACCAGATTGCAGGATGTTATGGAAGGGATGCTTTCTCCTGCTGCTGTTCAGTCCATGCTGCCTCTGGACATGCTCACCCAACTATGGGAAGGTCTCAGGGCTGCCCGTGGTGGAAAACAGTATCAAAAGTGCTCAGCTTTCCATTGTGCACTGCAGGTATCAATCTCCCCAGCATAGCCAGTTCTGCTGGAAATTATTCAGCCTACGCTTTTCCATCTATATTAAAGACCTTTAACCTTGGTACCTAATTCTCAGGATGCCAAAACGAAATCCCTAGTTCCTGAAGCACTGGGAGCTCTTAGCACTGTTGATTTGAATCCCAGATTCCTTCACCCTGTCTAGAAAGCAACAAGATTCCTTCTGAAGTAAATCTTCCAGCTTTTACCGAGCTTCTCTGGCTTTTTAAATCTAAGAAACAGAAGCATGTTACTTAAAGGAATCAGTCTGCATCTGATAACTGCACCTTCTTTTCCTGGCTGGAGCTAAAATACTTACAGTAAAGTCTTGCTCTTTCGCTTCCTCAAGAGATGATTCACACATGCTCTAACAGTGTTTGCCAATATTTTTGGAACAAAATTTGTTGCTGACCTACAGACTGCTCATTTTGGGAGTCACCTCTAATTTGAAAAAGACTCCTCCGCAGCTAATGACTTTGATCCTGACTATCTGTAAGTTCATGACAAGTAATTGGGGTCCAAGCAACTGGCTATTTTTGTTCTACTTTGTTTTGGTCTTGAACCCGGTAGAGCCTATTTTTTTTTTTTAATGAACCATATTTTTAACATTTCCCAGAGTATCTGGAACTTGGTATAGATTTATTTTTTTTTAAAAATACATGTTGAATTCTGAATATGCAAATATAGAATTAGATTCCTTATTGACTCTTAAATACTATGTTTTTTAAAATTAGAGGAAGTGAGGGTCACTGTTGATATGGATATCATATGCATATGTGAGCTCTCTCCACCAATATAATTAAGAGTTCTTGCTAAATGTGTTGCAAGCAGTAGTCCAGTTTTCAAAAAATACATTTAAAAGGCTACGCATTCTTTCTGTAAAACATCTTTTTGAAAGCAACAATAAATGTATTTGGGGATAGAGGTCTGGCAGTAGTCCACATTGATCTGTGGAATATCATCCCTTGATTTTTTTGTCTAACAGATCCTGGAAGCAAGAAAGTAAAATCTTTTAAATGGGTCAAACACAAGAGAAGCAAGAATCACCCAGAAACCCACCCCAAGGAAAAAAACACATCAGAATAACTGAGATGAGGCAATTCTGACCTCTTGATGTTGGGATATTAACTATAGACAGACTCAGCTAGCAAGTAAGGCATTTGAAACAACAGTAAGGCTGTTCAAATTCATGATGATTCTGACACACTCTGATCATATTCCCCAAGCACAGAAACCCACCAGCCATCAACTGGCAAGGACCCTCACGTGTCCTGTAACCTGTCTGCAAGAAGCTGTATCACAAAGCAAGGGAGTTGCTAATACTTTAATGATGAGACTGGCTAAACACATCTTATGCTCAAGAGAAGGATAGGACGATCCAGTTGATTCAGATAGATTCCCTCCGTGTGAGGGTGTTTTTAAACTTTCTAGAAGAGGAATGAGTAAGTGAAGGTATTTGATCTACGCTGTTAAAAAGAGGTAGACTAGGGAGGGGAGGGTGCAATGGGAGGAAGAGGAGGTGGTTGAGGCAGCACTAGGGGAAGTTGGCTTTGGAGCAGAAGCTATAAACTGAAGAAATGGAGCATTATATTTCCTTGTGGGGAAAGGGGAGGAATCATCATCTTGATTGCCTGGGAAGAGGTTTCACACCTGCAAGTGCTGAGTTTCTTCTTGGCAGTTGGTGACCTGTGACTGCTAGTGGAGCAGTGTCCTGGCAGGGGAAATTACATGGCCACCTTCATGCCCAGTGCTGGAGACAGGGCCTCTCTGTGCACTACCTGCAGAAAAATGCCCCCAATCTCTTGCTTCCCATGGCATGGTGTCATGTACCTCAAACCAGTTGAGAACAGTTTTAGAAGAAGGGGAGTTGAAGTGAATTTGAACAAAATTTGTTTCTATCTTTCTTGATGAGTTTCAGGCAGGTAGAGCTTTGAAGAGATCCCAGGAAACATCTTTGTGTTCCTAATGTTGCCGCTCCTTTGGCCCACTGATAATTTACATTCAACTTTATCAATCCAACAAGAGTTTCTTGGTGGCAATGACAGCACTTCCCAGAGACACAGCTTAGCCTGGGGGTGCTCCATTGCTACCTGAGCAAAATGGGGAGCGTGCCCCTATGTCCCCACCATGGACTGCAACAGCTCCTTTTCACCCCACACAAGTGCGGGAATATTTCTCAGCTTATCACCTTTCTTTGTATAAAATCCTCTCACAATGCTGAAACTTGCTCTTTTCATGCATGCCTAAGAGTTTGATAGGGTACTAGATTTCAGTGAAAGTTCATTTGCTTTTGTTTTTTTGCTATTGTGTTTGTTTCAAAAATCCCTTTGTCATCATTTTCACGTTCTGTTTCCATTCAAACAAAGAGCAGCTTTACATGGGGAAAGAAAAGGTCAGAGGTTACTCAGAGCACGCCAAAGAAAATAAAAGGGTAGCATATATACAAATGTTTTCATCATTCTGGCCTGATTTTGCAATCTGGGACTATGCTCAGCTTTCACTAACATCACATCTTAGGGCATGCATCCCACTCACAATTGCTTTCAATAGAAGGCAAGAGCAGCTAGTTCCTTGAGCTACTCAATCCTTTACAGATGCTTTATAGGACCACAGTAACCACAGAAAGTCCACATCCAAGCTCCACGCTATGTCCTCTCACAGATCAGAGCAGATTTGTTACCGATTTTAACAGGAACTGTACAAACTATCTGAGGGAGTATTTAATTCTTCATAACATAACAGCGTGTTGCCATGAAACCCCTTACTGGGGCAGAACCCCACTCCCACACACCGAAACAGATCTGCTGTTGCTTATACTTCACCCCTGATTAACTGGTGGAGTTTCCCAGATGTTCAGCACCATGTACCAGTATAAATCGTGCCACTGCTGCTAAACTTAAGAACTCTGCTTTCAAGGACCAATGATTTTCACAAGCAATAAAGCTGAATGTATTTAAACAACATCTACATACAAGGTCAAATATGTTCAATATCCCCTTTGGCAGTGACTGAACAGCGTATGTCTGTGTTTAGGGATTGAAAAGACCTTTGGAAAGATTTGGAGAAGTTCCTTTATTTTAGGAAAAAGGCAAAGTATGTTCTCCACAAAACTGATATTTTGAGCCCTCTTATCTCCACATGCTGAGGTTTTCTTTTCCTTTATTTTTCAAAGTGCGACTGCTTAGAGAGGTGCAGGATCACAGCAGGATGCTGGGAAATGCTTGCTCTTTCCTTCAGACCTGGGGATATTCCCAGTTCACGAGTTGACCCAGCAAGATCCTGTTTAGGAAGTTGCCAAATTAGTGCACCTGAAACCCATGGCTCCGTATGCTCATTTAAAATGTTTTTTTTTTCTAGATACTGCAATATTAAATACAAGATCCAGAACAAAGAACTCTTACTATGTCCTAAGAAATTGTATTCTTGAAAGCTGTGCATGGTCCTAGATCTGTATTAAATTCCTGCTAAGGCTTACCATCCAGTCCTCATGAAATCCAATCTAAAAAAGTTCATACGTCCTGTGAGATGGTCCCATACATAATCACTCACGGTGAATTACTGACCGTGCAAATGTATGCAAATGCATTCCCATCACCTAATCCAGGGCCACAGATAGGGCTGGAAGTGTACCTTGCTGAATAAGGACTAAAAAGGAGTGGTGGCTATCTTGCTTAGTTTAACTGTACATGCCAGGCGCAGTTTGGTTTTTGGACTAATATCATTCTGCGAGGAAAAAAAATGAGTGGGTCGTGGAGCATCCACGATCCCTCCTTTATTTATTAATTTTCCAAGGTCCCATAGTTTCTGCTTCTTTCATTTGCTGGTATTTTTAGTGTGCTCAGGAATTATTTGGTAAGATATTCAAGATTTCTAGTGGGATTTCTTGATAATGGACAGATTCTTTCTCTTCATAATGATAGCTGAGCTTCTTGAGAGCAAAGAGACACTTTGTTCTTTGTTCTCAAGGAGACAAACTGTTATTTCTTTCCCTGAAGAAGCTTCTAATATGATGGGTGAAATATCAGGAATAATTAGACCAAATGGTGATGTAAATCCCACTAGAAATAATGCATCCGTTATTTCATTTTATGCCTATCGCTCTAGTTTCTGCCTGATTTAAGTCCATGTGAAGAAAGCTGTGGGTATTCCCTTTATAAGAACTACAATAAATTTCTTCATTGAATATTTACTAGTCCTGAGTTGCTCCTTTTTTGTTGGACCATCATTACACAATTAAAAAATAAGAAGGTAATTTAGCCGTTTGGAGGGCTGGTATTGCTTAATTTCAGGGGAGGGGGGCTGACAGTCGAAAGGTTAATGTATTTCACTGATTGGGCCCCTGGGGTTCATTTTCTGGGAAAAAAAAAGCTCTTTCAGTTTTTATTAAGAAACCCGTGTAATGAAAAGGGGAAAAGCATCTCTTACTTGGCGCACACGAGGCAGTGGCTGCGGGAGCCTGCGTTTCTTTCCCTGGCTCAGCACACAGCCACCCCCTTTGCCTCCCCACTGGATGTGGGGCAGTGAGGATGCCATCTGGGTCTGGCGTGGGCTTTGTCGTGTCCTGACCCATCAGCACAGAGTCCCCGTGGAGGGATGAATCCTGCTGGGAGCGACATGAGGACCACGTGGTGTCCTTGTCGTAGCTTTGGGGGGTGAGAAAAGGAGCAAGGGGTCCTGAACGCCATGTGAGTTATCAAAGTCCTAGGAGAAAAGTTGCTTGTAGGTGCCCACTTTGTAGGGCTGGGCACCCTGTGGTGACCAAGGGGGGGACCGTTGACACAAAGCCCAGCTCTTTTGGCCCCAGCAGACAGCACCCCAACTCCACAACCCGCCCAGGCTGCATTGTCAAGTGTTGGTTGACCAATGCCATGTTGAGGCCCAGAAGGAATCCCTTCTTCCCACCCACAGCTCAAAGGCTTGTCTGGCCTTGGGCCTCAGATCAGCAACTTGAAATGAGTAGAGGACTTCAGGGAATGAGATATTAGACTGCAAGAAAACATCGTCGGCACTTCTCCTAAATTTTTACCACTGAACTGGCCCCCCAGACCCTTCCCCAGTGATATTCCCCTGGTGTGCTCCTGCTCGTTGTTCGTTCAGTGACGAGCAGAGAGCTGTTTTTCCAAGGTTTGAGTGAAGAGCTGTTTTTCCAAGGTTTAAGCAAACGCTGGGAAATACCCTCTTCACGCAATTAAATGCATTCATGCTAACACAGCCTTATGATTCACACACCGACTGAAAAGCTGATGGCTCCACAGCATTTTAAGAGCTAGCAATGCTTCATACCAGCTTGGCATACAAGTGCTAACTACTAGTAGAGAGAAGACATTCTGGACACATAAATTACTCGGTGTGGGTCATTTCTCCCTGCAGTTAGCAAGAGAAGTTTCTTGAGCTGAGATCTTTTTAGTGAGAGGGCACTAAGCCTTTGCCATTAGGTAAGTTAGCAATGCAAGTGACATTGCTTGACATAATTTAACTTGCTTGATTTTAATGTCTGCGTCAGAAGATTTTAATCCGTTGTTTAAAGAATTTTGTGAAACTTCCACCGTGCTGATGTCTCTGGCTGATATTTTTATTATTATGAAATCTGCAAAACTCAACATTTATAGGCACAATGAGGCAGTAAAAAAATATAAAATAGAAATAAAATTGTTTGCTTGGGCTGGAAAATTCTGAACGTTGAAGAAAAGGTTAACAAAATAAAGCAAAAATGTCTCGGTCTTCAAGCATCGAGAAGAATTGTAAGAATGTCCCTTTATTGTCTTTTTTTGTACCCCCTATAAAAATTGTTTCCCTCTCAGCCCTTAATGAGATGTTTTTAAGCAGTGTTTGTCTATCCCAAATTACCATGTGAGATGAGCGTTGGAAGTAATGTGGTTTTAGTTTGGGGAGTTGTGCTGGGGACGGAGCCTGCGTGCGCTCTGCGGAGCGAGACGGGGTCGGGAGCGCTGCCTTCGCTGCCGGGGACTCTCTCTCTGCTGCCTTTTGCTCTGCTTATCAATACGCTTTATAGATTGAAACGGCTCCAGAAAAGGGGGAGAAAAAGTTCAGTCTCTCACCGTAGCGAAAAATCTGTGTTGGTTGATTTTAACAAAATTAAACTGCTCAGGAATGAATGAGAAAAATGGTATTTTATTAAAGAGAGAGAAAAAACCTCAATGAGTTAAACATAATACTAACCGAGAAAATAGAAGAATGGGCATTTCTACACATCCGGTTGAAAATCAGTTTCAAAATTCATGCAGATATTTTGAAGTGATATACCTTTCTGACTCGTAGTTTTGGCTGTACTAGATTCACAGAAATAAAATGCCTTTGTTTTCTGAGCTTCAGAAAAGGATGGCAGCAACAAGGAGAAATTCCGTATCCTGCTTATCTCTCTCCCTTTAGATGTGATGGGCCGCTAAAAATAAATATGTAAAATTCACCATAACCATAATCCTGGAGAAATTAGTTGTAACTAACAGATAATGATGACTTGGTTAATTAGTGGAATAAACAGAGGAGGACCAAGATAAAGCTGTGGTAAATTTTGGTAATGAGCCACATTCAAAGAAACCAGATGTATATGCATCGTGCAATACAAGAGAGTGGTTTTTATAGTTGTTGGTGTTAATTTTAGAAACCGTTAAACACGGTGGCTCGGATGACTGCAGAAATGCTCTTTCCCAGTGGTTAGCAGTCATCCCCTGCTCTCATCTCCATATCCAGAGATCAGAACATAGGACAAAACTCGATTTTAAAATCAAACCGAAGAGATTCCACCTTTTCCTGCAGCTCTCCGCTCGCAGTCTCAGTGCAGCAGTATTCTTGCACAGCTGTAGAAGGAAAGCTTGTTTCTCAAGATATCATAAACCCATTTTTCTTAAACAGAAATAGTTTGGTTTCTTTTTGGTTAAAAAAAGAAAAAAAGAAGAAAGACTCTAGCCTCAAGGGTTTTAAATGAATGTACAGGAAAAATATAGCTTTCATTTGTATTTTTAAATGTAGTCTAAATAATGTCTGAAGAAATAGTTACTTCAGCTTTAAATACCGGTTGCCAAATGGTAATTATATTGTTTAATTTTAAATCATATGATAGAGTTATACCATCTGACACTGCAAACATTACACACAAACACTTTTTGTTATCGTGAGGGAATGATATTTTAAAATGTACAAAAGCATCCTTAAAAGCGAATTAAAAATCTATTTTTATTACAAACGTGAACTTTTCCTATCTCCTTTTCTGAAAGTTATAGAGCTCTGGACCGTGTTGCCAACTCGTTGTGGTGAATAACCCCTAGATTTAGCCTTATGTTGTAAAATACATTTATGTAAACATTTCGCTCTATCGACACAAAGCTGAAAATTTTCTTATGGGTGTTATAATTTACTCAGCTATCACTTCTCTTCTAGGGAACTTCTGGTAGGAGAGGCGCTTCACAAGGGACAATCTTCCTGTAAACCTGCAAAACCAGCAATTAGGTAAGACAGCAACGTTTCTTCAGAATGGTAAACATTAGCTTAAAATAAAACAAAAATCCCCAATAATCTAAAAGGCTGGCAAGTTAATAGTGCTTGAAATAGTTTATAATCTGCAACGTGGCTCTGCATTATTCTGCCCTTCCCTCCTGGTTATGGAGCTGTTGTTTACGGAGTGCCAAGGGCATTTCTGTCTCATTATCAAATACATAAATAGAAGAATATGCATTTAGTGGGGGATCTATTTTATTGTCAGCCTGCCCTCCCCCCACCGCACCGCACACACTCGTGATATTTCTTGATGTTTTCTCCTCCCTTCTGCAGCCTGTATGTTTCCAAGAAACTGTGTAAAAAAGCCTAAAACAAATAACATCTCCAGCCAAGAGGGTGCAATTTCTAAAGCAAAAGCGACTCACTTTAAGCTTTGGAGAAACATCCACATTTAAGACCCTTTTCTTTTTCCACCCCCACCCCCCTCCCCTCCATTAAGCTTTTTTTTGGTAAGCTTATAATTTACTTTAAAAGCTATGTTTAATACTTTCCCTTTTTACTTGTCAATGTTCTGGAGGGCACCTTATTGCTAAGCTGCGCCGTGTATTTTTTGGGAACTGGGATTCAGCTCCTGGTTGAGTCAGGCTCCTCTGGCAGGTCAGGGAAGCTGTGAGTGGTGACTCCAGCATTAGCCCCAGTGAAGGCAGCGGTCCCGAGTCAGATTCTGTCCCCCTTTCTCAGGTCAAACTGCCACAGGTGCTGGAAATGAAATCCCAGTGTCTCCGGTGGGAGCCTGGCCCGAGGAAGGAGCGTAGAGCTCGGCTTCTCCTGCCCAGCTGGGCTCAGGGACCCCCCCAAATCTCAGTCTCAGGGGAGGTTGAGTCTGACCCCGACTCCTCTGTCCCTGAAACACTCAGCCTGGTAAATACTTCAGGCTCAGGAAAAAAAATAATATGTTGAAGAATAGTATTTCTCTAAGGAAATACTAACGGGATCGGGCCCTAAATTATTATCCTCATGATATCTCATAGATCAAATAATGGAAAATGTGGGAAAATAATTATTATATATATACATCTGTCTTTCTAAGTTTAGAAAGTTAATGTCCCCTGGGTTTTTTTTTTTTTTTTAAAGCAGATTTTACGAATATTGAATGCTGTAAACCAAACACAAAGCAAAAGCCAGATTTCATTTGTTCTTTACTTGGGGAAGGATAAGGATTTTTTTTGAACAGTGGAGTTATTTCAGTTTTAGGAAGTTAAGAGCTAATGAAAAATCGTTCACTTTCTGGTGTGTCGGGTATTTAATTGGCTCACAGTAGGAAGCAAACGGAGTCAAGAATATTTTTCTTCATTACCCTGACCATGTACTGCCCCTTATTTGTGAAAGAAAAGATAAGGATGCTGTAACGTAGTACTTGGAGGAAAATATAGAATAAGCTTTGTAAATAAAGACAAATCTGGAAGGAATATATCAATATGAAAGTAGCCTATGGAAAATTTTTACACCTATTTTAAAAATAATTTTTTAGGGTAGTGGTTCAGAAAAAAATATTGCTTGCGTAAGGATACATGAACAAATATGACAACATGCTGGAATTCTTACATTTTCAGCTCCCGTCGACAAAAGGTTCCTTGTTTGTTTAGGTTTCGTATGCATGCATGAAGCAGACCACATCTGCATTTGTATTTCTCTCTGTTTTCTTAAATGATTTGCCCGCTTTCCCCTTAATTTTAGCTTGATCTGCGCATTTAAAAAAAAAAAAAAAGAAAGAAAAGGAATTTTTTTTTTTTTAATACGGTTAAACTTGTTAGCCTAGACCTCGGGAATTATAAACAAATGATAAGTGCGGTACTTTATCTAGATAGACACACTCGGCTCTCCGCGAGTGCTGGCGGCGGGCGGCGGCTGCTACATTATACTGCACTGCCACCTTCCGTCGCCCGGACCGGGCCCGCCGCTCCCGCAGACCCGCTCGGGATGCGGTATCCCCGACCTCGGTACCCTGGACCCGTTAGAGATGCGTTACCCCCGGCCCCGGTACCCTGGACCCGCTAGGGATGCGTTACCCCCAGACCCGTTCTCCTGGATCCGCTCGGGATGCGCTAACCCCCAACCGGCTCGGGATGCGGTGTCCCCGGCCCCGGTACCCTGGACCCGTTAGAGATGTGTTACCCCCGGTACCCTAGACCCGTTAAAGATGCGTTACCCCCGGCCCCTCTCCCCTGCACCCTCTCGGGATGCGCTACCCCCGGACCCGTTCTCCTGGACCACCTCGGGATGCACTACCCCCGGACCGGCTCGGGATGCGGTGTCCCCGGCCCCGGTACCCTGGACCCGTTAGAGATGCGTCACCCCCGGCCCCTCTCCCCTGCACCCTCTCGGGATGCGCTACCCCCGGACCCGTTCTCCTGGACCCGCTCGGGATGCGCTACCCCCGACCCCAATATCCCGGGATGTGCTGCCCCTGGACCCGTTCTCCTGGACCACCTCGGGATGCACTACCCCCGGACCGGCTCGGGATGCGGTGTCCCCGGCCCCGGTACCCTGGACCCGTTAGAGATGCGTCACCCCCGGCCCCTCTCCCCTGCACCCTCTCGGGATGCGCTACCCCCGGACCCGTTCTCCTGGACCCGCTCGGGATGCGCTACCCCCGACCCCAATATCCCGGGATGTGCTGCCCCTGGACCCGTTCTCCTGGACCACCTCGGGATGCCCCAGACCCGTTTGGGATGCACTCCCTCCTCCCGGCCCGGCTCCTCCCGTGGTAGACCTCGGCTGTGGTCCATAAGCCAAATCTCAGAGTAATTAATAAGGGGAAATTGAGAGAGATAAAGCTCTAAGAGGAGAAAAGTGTGGGAAGGCTGCGTTGGGGACACTCCGAGCTGCCCCCAGGGCCACACGGCAGCGTGAGGGACAAGCCAGCAGTGTGGGGAGATGGATTTGTGGGTCTTCATGAGCTTTCGTTTCCATAATTCAGTTTCGGTACTGACAGCCCCTTTATAAATCATTTGTTACCAGAATCTCTGCATTAGCTGTAATCATGGCTTGCTTGTTTTTGGGTTTGTTTTTTTTTTTTTTCTTAAAGTAATCCTTATTTGCAGGGTTTTAAAAATATTTGGCCTGAAGCTATTTATTCCCCTTAGATAGTGATAGAGAAAGTTTGATCGCTGCTATTTATATTCTAAAAGAATTCATGCGTTGCGAGTCGCTCCCTTTCCCTAAACCTAAGCCCCAGACCGAAGGAGAAGCATCTGGCACAATGGAAATTGTCACAACACGGGCCGCAACTTCGACTGGTGAGCGGAGGCTTCCCTTGGATGCTCAGATCACAGGGAGGAGAGGGTTTAAAAGGATGCTGTGGCACAGCCATGCTGCTGCAGGCAACGAGTAGTCTCAGCCCGCAAAAACCAAAGGCAGAGAGAAGCACACTCCCCTGGTGCCAAACCCATCACGTGTGAGGCCAAAGCCACCTTTGCTTATTATATTTTTTGGGGGGAAAATCCCTTTTAACGTGCTCCCCCCCTTTCCAAATCCAGGGTGGGTGATGCTCTGGGGGGCTCCCCAGGTGATGCCCCATCAGCAGCAAGGCAAGGAGAGGTGCTGGAGCAGGAGGTGGCTCCTGGCTGATCCCATTGATGGCCTCTCTCCGGGTGCTCAGCAGAAGCACCGTCCCCCTCGCCACAGCCTTTGCTATTTATTTATTGACTCTTTGCTTTCGGGAGGCCGAGCGGAAGGAGAGGGAGAGGAGGGCCGGGGAGGAACGGGAACTCTTCTGCGCAGGAGGTGGACTGTGTCTCTTTCATCTTTACCAAAGGGGAAGGAAAAAGCCTCAGGAGGGTATTCCCAGGGAGGAAGTAATTCCCTTTTCTTCCACCCAGCAGGAGAGCGCATCCTGCCTGCAGCTCTCTGCTCCCCAGCTCCCCAGGCCAGCGGGGTTACACACTGCCTTCTCCGGCCACGACAGCACACAGTGCCCACACGCTGGGTGGGTTTAAAGGTCCTCACGGCCCCTTGGGGGCTGTGATGAGGCTCACCACCCACTGCAGGCTCATTTTGGATGGGCTGGGGATGAGCACATGTTCTCCCCAGCATGGGTTGAGCACATCTCCTTTGGGCGCTGGGACCCTGCCCAGTGCTGTCATCTTTGCTTTCTGAGCAGGACAAGCCTGGCAAAAAGCCCTGGTTCCTCAGGATGGGATGTTCCAGTATTGGGGACCCAGAGGACAGAGGGGAGAAACTTGGGGATAAGCTGACCCCCCCTCTCTTCTCACACGGAGCCTCTGCCCACAGCAGTAGCAGCAACACCGGTGTCAAACGGGGCTGGGAGTTCACCTCCCACATGGAGACATTGCTCTGCTGCTTAGAGAAACATTATTGTTAAGTACTAATTTCAGATGAAAGAACTCATGCCTGGGCAGGCATTCCTCCCAGCACCAGAAAAACCTTTAAAAATAAAAAAAAAATTTAAAAAAAAAAAAGAGATGGCTCCCTTGCCTGTTAGATGTCTACAACCCTTGCCTTGGCTACTACTGTTGGGAACCCAGGATTTTTTAACACCCAATTAAATTAGTGTAATTGGGATAGAGCTGCAATTTCTTTGCCTCCAGCTGTGAGTCATAATCTGTTTAGCACCTGAGTGTTATTTCACTTTATTTTTAGTACCTAGCCCATAGCTTGGAAGGGGAGAAAGCAAACCCACCCGTCAGTCAGGATTTTGGGAAGGTGTAGATTACTTATCATTAATTTAAACGTGGCATTTAAATGACCATTCACAGGTGGTTTTAATGCTGTTATTAACTTCTTTTTTGGACCTTGTAAGGGATACATTTGAAAAAAGAAATGCCATCGACCTTGAACTACAGGCCATGCCAATAATACATTGCCACTACTACGTCATGGGGAAAACTGTAAAACAAGAGGAGAGTTTCTAGTGAGGGGAAAAAAGAGAACTTTAGTATAAAAAAGAATAATAACAAAAAAGAAGGAAAAAATGATCAAAACCTAGCCCTGTTTGGGCTACTGGTTCAGCCTAAAGTACATTTTGAAATGATGAATCAGCTGGAGAGAAAAACATATTCCAGATGTTTTCTGTGTTTGTCTCCGGTATTTACTTCATCATGCTTTATCCAGAGGGGTTATTCCATGGAAATAAATGATATACCAAGTGTGATCAGTGAGGAAAAAATATTGATTGTAGCAAGTTTAAAAGAGAAACTAGCACAGAGCAAATAGCTCTGGATAAAACACAAACCAGCCTGAAACTTTGTCTGCAGTTCAGATCCTTGGTGATGAGTCAAACCGACCCATCCACCAGCCTCAGAACAATCCCCCTGAATCGTGGCTGATGAAAACTGTGGACAAAAATAATTGTGATGGATTAGGAAAGCAAGACCACAACAGTCCTGCGGCGCTGGGTTTCAGTGCTGCTGTGTTGGGGAGACAGAGGGAATCCCCCCAAGCCGAGCTGGGGCGGCCAAAAGCCTCCACGACCTGCTGTGTCCTGTTGCATGGTGGTGGACGTGGGTCTCAGCTTCACTGGGACCAATGTATTTGGAGACCAGTGTGTGGAGCAGAGAGTGTAGAAGGACCAGGAGGCAATGATGTTAGGCTTGCCCCCAGGGGATGGGAGAGGGGGGCTCTCCTGGAATGGCCAAACCGACATCACACAGGAGAGCTTGGTGCCAGATCCTCTGATTCATCCCCAACCTGGAGAGGTTTCACCTGAAATGGTGAAAGATTTACAGACATCAGAGCTGGAGTAAGTCGCTAAGGTAATCAAATACTGCTGACTAGCAGGACAGGTCTGGTAGTGCCCCCACAAGTGAACCGGGATTGACAGCAGGCCCCTGCCCCTCCTGATGGTCTGTCTTAAACAAATAACAGAATTCACCACTCTTCAGGTGACTTAACTACAGGGATGTTTATTTTGCAAAGCAAGACTGACTGTCTTAAAAAAAGAACCCCACCTCATCTTATCCATCTATCTGCACTCTCCATGTTGAGGTTTTCTTTAAAAACAAAATAGCCGAAAGCTAATTGCACGTAAGTTTAAACTTAAGATATTCTTGTGACGCTTAAAAGGTGGGGAACAAAAACCCTGTCACTAAATTGATGTCTCTAAAATATCTGCCAAAACAGCTCTTTAAAAAGATATTTGCACCTTTATTTAGCTCCTTCTCGTGAGGAATGTTTACTGCAGTCCGTAGATGTGGTTATGTCATGTTTCCACTGTGTTTTCATTCAGTGCTGCTCTGTATTTGTGGTTTTCTCATTTGTGACAGTCTAGTAACTGGAGCCATTTGTACCTGAGCAAATAATATCAAATCTGAATACTTTATAAATATTTACAATATTTGGTGTGTCTCCCACTCACATCAAATGCAAAGTATAAAAAGCAAAAACAAACAGAAACAAACAGAACCTGTGTTACGTTATAATAAATATTTACTGTATGTACTATTGACTAAAGAGTCCCATACAGCTATTTAGGAGGCATTGTTTCTGTCAGGCTGTTCTATATTAAAACACTCTAAATGAAGCTGTTTGAGAATAAAAATGTGCATGTTAGGGAGTGATTGATGCCTATGACTTATTTAATTTTTTTGGCAAGGGAAAGTGGTTGCTTTTTTTTTTTTTTTTCCCTCCCTGCACATGTGGGTAGTGAATTAGGCAGGAGCCTGGGACTTTCTGGCACAGCTGCAGAATTCATTGGAGCGAGGTCCCGGTGCAAGACTCAGGGGGAAGGTGACCCTTTGGGCCCACCCCCATTTTAAGCAGAGACCCCGACTGCAAACAGCCTGTGCTGAGGAGAGGTCAGGCAGTGGCAGAGCAGCAGCCCTGTTCCCCATGTAACAAAATTAACCTCAAAGCAGGGAGGAAAGAAATGTAAAGTTCATGGGACTGGAGCAGTGTTGCAGAGGAGAGAGCAGGAAGCCCTTCGAACCGTTTGGTTTCGAGGAACAGCTTTACCAAGCCCTGGACACAGGGATCCTTGATGAACAAGCGGAGACTTCTCAGGGTGTCATCAGATCTGCTCAGGGAGGGAACCAGGGTTGCACCTGCAGGCTCCGTGTCATCAGGGACCTCCAAAGCTTTTTGGATCACTTAATGGGAGGCTTCCCTCCCCCTTTTTCTTTACTCATCTTGCTTCTGCAGTCCATTTTCTCCTCTTGCTCCTCTCCTCTGCAGGAGCTTTTATCTTTTCTCCTAATGTCCTATTATTTTTCTGAGTCACCTGTCCCCAGGTGCCTCCAAGCCTTTGCCGTATTCTTACAAGAGTGCTGTATCCCCTTTTTACCCAGACCGGTGCATCGCAGATCACTTTAAGCCTGGGATGGAGTTTAGGAGATCTGGGTTCAATCCTCACTCAGCTGTGCCCTGGCCACCAGCGTGGCTTCCTTCTGCCGTGTCCATTCCTTGTCTGCCACAGAAAAATTGGCTCGTATTCTTAGCCACCCATCTGCAAATGCTTACTGGCTTGCTTAAATAAGTTTATTGAACTTATGCCCATAAGCAGGGTTCAGTAAATGGCCATAATTTTCAGCCCATATTTTGCCCCAATTCTTCTCCGAGGCCAGTGTTTTCTCACTGGGAGGGGCCTGATTCTGTGAAGAGGCTGGAAGCAGACGTGGTGCCCTGCAGTGTTTGAGCCTCTGCAGCAACACTCAGAGGGGTTTTTCCCTCTGCCCCATCCCAGCCAGATCCCTGCCACGCAGCCCTGAGGATCCCTGGGTTTGGGCTGGAGGGTTCCTTCAGTGGTGGGCCATGCCATGGGGGACACAGACATCTTTGCAGCCTGTGCAGGTCCGTATTGACATTGAGGATCTCACTACTCAGGGAGTGAGGAGGGGAGATGGATCAGGAGAGGAGGTCAGGTGAAGGCGTGGAGGGAAGGATCTAGAGGAGGTACTAGAAGACACAATGCTCTGGGTGGACATGCCACAACCAGTGAGTGCTGGAAAAGCCTCCAGGGAAAGGAGAAATCGTAGGAGAAATCCTGTCCCAGAGCATAAGACTCCCCCTGCCAGGCACAGGGCTAGACCTTTAGTCTGGTTGTTCTAATATAAATCACCCTAAAACTTCTGCTCTTTGTTTAGGCTGTGATGCACGTAACTACAGATGCATCTAAGCAATTTCCTCAAGGAGGATTTTCCAGGACTATTCTGTAGCCCACCTCCTCATGGTGGTGGTGCATGAAATCCTAGTTCTTGCAGCATGGGCTGTTACCAGGTACCCTCTGTGGCATTGCACTGAAATCCATGTTTGAGTAAAAGAAGAGTACTTTAGAAAAATAAATAGATTTGGTCTGAGTAAAACCTTGTAAAAACATCAAGATTCGGCTTGGCCTATTTGTAAAATACACGGCAGATTCCCTGCCTGAGAACAAGTTAAATCATCAATATGGAAGTTAAAAAGCTCATTTCAATTGGAAATTCCAGCTAAATTGTTCCCAGTTAGCACCAGAAAGGAATGCTTTAGACTAAGACAAAACAGATGCAGTCTGTTAGGTTCCCATTGTAGGAGCAGACTTCCCTTGCAGGGAGGTAGGTAGCTCTGCACAAAAGCCCCCCTCGACTTGTAAACAGAGATAGGGCTGGCTGCCTGCACACCAGCAGTGTTGTTTCTTCCTGGGATTCTTCCAAAGCAGATAGGGGCAGGGGAGGAATAAAACCAGCCTCCCAAGCACCACCGGCCGGGAGCAGATGAAGCCGGCATGCTTCAGACGCTGGAAAATACTCTCCCTCTAACAACTGGCTTGTTCCTTCGCCAGGCACGGGCTTCCGTGGCCATTTCCAGCAATATGCCACGAACCACCACCCGGCTGGAAAATCAGAGGCAGCTCTTGGTTGGGCTGGGGCCCTCCCCGTAGTGCTCTGGCAGCAGAAAGCAGCCCCTGAGCACGGCTCTCGCCAAGGCTGCCCTGCAACCTCCCCTCTCACCCCAGGTTGGGTGGTGGGTTGTGGGTTTTTTCCCACTACCCCTCCCCCTTTCCCACTACCCCTTCTCCTCATCCCCAGATTGCCAGGCAATGTAATTACGGTCTCTTTTGCAGAGCACGTTGGGTACTGGAGGAAACAGCTGTTATTAAAGCTCCTTTTCACTTGGGTGAAGGAGCGGGTAGAGCTGCTGCAGAATACAGAGAGTAGGAGCAAAAGGAATTAAAGATACTTTGCAGTCTCTTCTCCCCTCTCCCTCATGTTTGTCACAGTCTCGGAAAGAGGAGTCGCCTACACGTGGCATCATTCCAGATTAACTATTGATGAATTAATTCCTTGTGTGCCTGCTCCTATGTCCCGGAATAGGAGTGTGTTATTTAAAACCTTTTACCCTAGCTCGTGCGGTTTTGGAGTAAGGGGTTTTAGAGTCAGTGGTAAGAACAGTAGTGATAATCCCTCGTGGGGCAACCTGTGATTTATCTGATTTAAACCATTTGGCATAATGCAGTCTGTCTCTTACTAACTCCTTGTATGGATGCTGTCATACCCAGCTTGGGTACAGGCAAGAGAAGCCCTAGGAGGGCACAATCTGGTTTATGCTAGTAGGAATATTGTCCCCTCAGCTCCTGCTGATTATTTCCTACCTCGGGAGGAAATATTTATGGGGCTCCAGAAGTTAACAAGAGCTTCATTTTGTTTGTACATGGTGTCCATCCTGAGAGCTAGGCTATTTGTCACCCCATGTTGGAGGGAGTGCCCTCACTGACGCCTGCAATGGGGACCTGTCCCTCCAGCCCCTTTCGCAGCCACCACCAGTGGGGTTGCAGCAGGGAATGCCACAAAAACTCCTCTGCAGTCTCCATGCCCAGCACAGTTGCTTCTCACTGTTAAAAAGTCTTTTGGTGTCACTTGCCCAAGGTAAGCTGCCACCTCCCTGCACAGCATGGCATCTTCAGAGATGCCCTCTCCTGTCCCCAGAGCAGTTGGCTCGGCCAGAAACATTGTCCTGGGCTTCAGCACATTCACCAGCAGCATGTGTTATTACATGGGTAGAGTGGCCTCTTCAGCCACTCTGTGACACACAGGTGACACAGCTGGTAGCAGCCATCAGGCATTGGTGAAGCTGACTCCCTGCTGGGAGCTGATGGTGGAGGACAGAGTGTGGGTACCAGCAAGCTGAGATCTGGCTGCCTTGAGCGAAATGAACGTGCCTATTTGTGCAGAAGGACCAAGGGATGAAAAAAAATGAACAAACTTACAAGCTGAGGGGTGCTGAGGAGGAATACCCATTGAAATTAGTTGTTCTGGTGTTTATAGCGGTTGAGAGAGACTCTCGGGAGTGCCAAGAGGTCCTAAGGGACCCCAGCAGCTTGGAAAGACCCATCTGGGGAGCAGGAGAGTAGGTCCAGGAGACTTGCTCCAAAGTGAGGTGACCCTGGTGCCAACAGTCTCCCATTTCACTGCTAGGGGCCAAGAGATATTGCCTCTGTCATTCTAATATAAAATTATTCTTAAGCCAAGGAGGCAATGTGCATGATTACCCCAACCTAACCTAGGCCTTGAGTAGGGACTGCACAGGGACTACCATGGTGATGCCTTTGGGGCTCTCCTGGTGGGGACTGGAGTCTGCACCTGATGCATTCCCATTGCACCAGCAGGCACCAGTGCAAACAATGTAAGCAAATAGAAGATATAAATCCTAACTAGCATGCAGTACATTTAAATATATTTTGGGGTACATAGTGTTGGAAGATTGGGAGTCCTATAAACTCCTAAAGCCCTATTGAAAGAAAAGGCCCATTGTTTGTAAAATGTCTTAGGACTGCCTCCTCCTGCTCCTTCACCCCATTGTTTTTGCAAAGGAAGTGATTCCAGAAGCTATAAAAATGTGTTGCTTTTGTTAAATGGATTACTTCCCATCTTGTCGCGTGAAAACTGGCTGACCCCACTGGCAGCAAAAACACGTTTATGGCAGCAGTGAGTGACCGAGCCCAAAAGGCAGTCAGCAAAGCCTGGATTAGGGCACAGCTGGTGCAGGGAGAAGTGCCTGGGCTCCAGGCAGGTGGAAATCCTGTTTGCAAGGTCAGACCAGGATTCCTCAGGAAAAGGGAGAATAAGGAGGTTGTAGAGAGGTGGGAGTCGGTCTCTTCTCCCAAGTAAGAGGGGACAGGACAAGAGGAAATGGCCTCAGGTTGCACCAGGGGAGATTCAAATTGGAGATTAGGAAAAATTTCTTCACCAAAAGGGTTATCAAGAATTGGAACAGGCTGCCCAGGGAAGCGGTGGAATTGCCATCCCTGAAGATATTTAAAAGGCAGGTAGATGTGGTGCTGAGGGACACGGTTTAGTGATGGTTTTTGTCAGTGTTAGGTTGATGGTTGGACTCGATGATCTGAAAGGTCCCTTCCAACTTAGACAATTCTATGATTCTAATATTTAGTCTAATTTGTAAATGTGTCACTAAAGACGTATACTTAGAGTAAACCAGCAGCACTGTAGGTCACATTTACAGGGTGACAGCAAGCCCTGGGGATGAGAAGAAGGCTGCCCAGCAAGGGCAGAGCGGAGCCTCCCACCAACCCTGGGCTCTGATGCTCCCTGAAAACAAGGCAGGACTGGAAAAAGTTGGGATGCCCTCACTTGCCTGTGCACTCTAAGCCAACTGCTTGTCTCAGCTACCATGTCCAAATGCTGCTGCTGCTCTCCTCAAACAGGCTGTGGTCACTATGCACTTTTGTTTTGTTGCTCTAGGTAGAAAAAGTCAGTTTTAATGAGCATTGTGGAGTTTTTTTGAGCTGCAGAAAGGACAAGTAATAAAGCGTTCATTGCTTTGCAAGCAGGAAATTAATTGTGCATGTGTGTGTATGGGGGTAAATTCTTCTGGTGCTGTCTTTGTCCAGTGCTGGTGCAAAGTTTGCATTTAGAGCATATATGAGTTGTACACCACTGTTGCAGCAGAGAACTGCAAGAAAAATCCTGTACCCAGATCCACTTGCAGAATGGATCCTGAATGCCACATATGAACATGTATTCTTCTGAAGGCATATATTTTTAAAGATATGCTTAAGGGGATAATAAAATTTCTAAATATCTTTTAATATGTTTAAGTGATACTCAGTTTTCAAAGGTTTGGGGCTCCATAGAACCCAAAGCCTTTTTGAAATTAAAAGTTAGTTGTTTGAAAAACACCCTAGGATTGCCATCTCCGTCCTTTACCTGTTCTTCAACCCAATGTTTTTTTGCAAAGCAAGTGATTCCAGAAGACATCAAAATGTGGAGAATACTGAGTGTTATGTAAATGGTAGTGGCCAGGGCAGGAGAAGAATGACTGTCCCCTGTTGCTGTTGCTGCTGAGAGAAATGGGCACTTCCCTTCATCCAGGGCATGTTTTCAGGGGGAAAGTAGCTTTCAGAGATTCGGCAAATCTTCTTTTCTGCAAATTTTCTCTTCTTTACGGACATGTTCATTTGCTCAGAAGAGGTCTGCAGGTCTATTTATCAATTAGGTCATTAATCCTGTCTTTAACTAAATGATCATTTTGCTGTCAAAATTCATGTGACAGCTTTATTATGGAACTCTGCCAAGAAGACCTCTCGTCTCCTGATAGCTGGCTGGCTGGCTGGAAGATGGACCATTTCTCAGTGCTAAACTGCTGTGGCCCACCATTTCACAAGCAGCCTTATTTTAGAGTTCCTCCTAAGGAGCTGTGTCCTGGTTTATACCTCCCTGCACCCCTCCTGGCACCGTATGTCACATGTTGGCCCATATAGGCATAGAAAACTAAAGCAGGGACATTGTCCTGCGGGCAGCACCTTTAATCAGTTTGCAGAGCTGGGGAGGTCCCTTCCTGCAAGGCGGCCTCCCTGGTACCTGAGATGAGCCCAGGATTTGGGCTGCTGGTGCCTCAGGCTGTCCGATTTATGGGGGCCATCCCCTTTTCCTCTTCTTGAGAGAATCAGGACACTGAAGATTTTCCCATTCCTTCCCGTTGCCAGCTCAGAGCAGAGAGTAACCAAAACGAACAGCTATGCTGCAGATGTCTCTCTCACTGCTTAACAGCTCTTTTCTCTCTCTCTCTCTCTCTCTCTGTCTTTTCTACAGAACTGTATTTCCCAACCCTTTTTCCCCTGAGACGCCCAGCTGAGCTCCCCCTATAAGTGTTTAAATCCCCTGCTGTCAGCTTGAGCCCTGCTGATTATGTGGGTCGGAGAGAGCCTGCACAAACTCAGTCCTCTGAGAGTCTCTTTCCCTTTGCACCTTCCCTTCCCTCCTTCCCGTTTCCCAACTGCATCTTGCCCCTTTTTGTCTCCATTTAAACCGAGCCTGGCTTGTGAAGAGTAGAGCCGGTGCACCCCGCGCAGGGTGGAGAAACTCTGAGGGTTTGGTGCCTCGACTGGCTGTGGTGCATCATCCCGTAGCCGAAAAAATCCATCAAGTCTTGCCTTGCCTCACGTTCCTCCCATCTCCCGTCTCCTATTCCCTTCTCCCTCTTTCTTTTCTCTCTCTCTCTTCTCTTTCTCCTTCCACCCCGAGGTGGCTCCTGCGTGTGAAGCCCTGTGCCCAGCTGCCTCCCTGACGTGCTCTCACACAGCATCTGACAGCACGTGAGAGGTTAACTCGCAGTGGCATGTACAGCATGTGGCACAGATGTTCCTGCCATCCCCTCGACTTTCTCATGCGATTCGTTCCGTTGCCGAGAAAGGTTATGGGCTCGGGGGAAGTGAAGTAATGGATGGGAGGTGAAACAAAGGCTAGCCCTGACCCTCGTCGAGCTCATCTTACACTCCTGCGTGTTCCCGTTTGGGAACTGGGGATGGGCGAAAGGAAGATGTTTGAGGGAGTTTGCTAAACCCCTCTCCTCTGGAGATGGATGGTTTAAGTCTGATTTAAAATTAACTGATTAATAATAATTAAAAATACACTTAAATATTCAGATCAATGAAGTAACGCAATCACATATATCTTTTTCATATATTATATTTCCTCTTGGACTTTTCAGAATCTCATTGTTTCTGCCTTTATAATGGATAGTTTATTATTGTCCCTTGACTATTTTTTTTTTCAGTACAAATTGAAGGCTGTTTCATTTTTTCCCTTTTCTAAGAAAAAAAAAATATCCCTTGAGTATGGAAAACATGACAGGTGCCCAAATCCCATTGAAGTCTGTCTGCCTAATTATCCTCAGATTCCTTTGCAAAGCTTACGGTTAATGTTTATAACCTCTCTGTACTGGCACCCATCACTGCATCTTTTTCATGGTCTCAAAGCACCCTGCTAAATAAGGTTATAGCATTATTTTCTGGTTTTAATGCAAGGAAACAGAACAGAGAAAAGGCTTGAGAAGAAGAGATCCACTTTTCCTGCACTCCAGTCCTGACTTCTGCTCGGCACTTCTGCCCATAGATTTCCTACCACTGTCAACTCTTTTGCTCTCTGCTTATCAAAGAACCTTGTCACCTGCAGATACTCTTCCCTAATTTTTCATCAGGAATGCCTTCTGTACCTGTTTGCTCAGGGTTAGGTTAAACAGAAACAGACAGGGCTTTGCAATCAAACAAACAGGGGGAGGAGGAATTTTGGAGAAGGAAGTCCACGTGATGTCAAAGGGATCCAATGCTGGCTACCAAATGGTTGTGCACACTAGTAGAAATCTTTCTAAAAAAACCTTCCCAACTAGTCATGCACCCTGCAAGCCAGAGGTGAAACAAGCCCGGAGAAGAGGTATTCTGATCCTCCAGCGGTCCCTCTAAACCAAGATGCTGAGTTGTATATAGAACATCCTTCTTTACACGTTATTACTTGGTACTCTGTGTTTCTGGCAAGCCCAGTAGTTTCTGTTTGCTTCCCTGAACCAGCACACAGTAACATCCAACACACAAGCTAAGAAATACTGGCTTTGCTTTGCTTTAGGTAGTCCAAGTCCAAACAAAGTTACTAATATGTCATTTGTGTGAGAATTAGGAGAATAACCTAATAACCTAAAAGGTTTTTCAGGACTGTTACACATTCCAGAAATCCAGGGAGTTTGATACAAGTCTTCCTCCTCCCTTGAAGCACTGGTGTCACCCAGAAGAACAGAGATGGAAACCTTTGGCTTGACCCTCAGGCATAATCCTACAGTCCCCAGGCCAAACTCTTTCCCGACAAAGATAAAATGGAGGAAAGAATTTTTTCCTGCAAACTTCAGGCTGTTTCCTACCGTTGTCTATTGTCTCAGGTTCTGACACAGAGTCCATTTTCTTACCCCCTCTTTCAGCCATGCAAATCAGGCAAGGCAAAACGCACAATGAAACGTTAGCATCTTTTCAGATCAGCAGTTCTGAGCCCCCCTTGAGAAATCCATAAAGGCCCTCCCTGGAGTATTTAGCAGATAATGCTCCCTCTTTCCGCCTGCGGTGTTTTGAAAAATGTAGCCCATAAAATGTGTCTGACATTGTCCAGCGAGCCCGGCTTCCCTGCGAACGCCGTGGCCTCCTCGGGACAAACACGGTTCCCATTGTTAGCCCTGACTGGCTGAATGCAGCGAGGCCAGAGGAGATTTCTATGCCCTGCACAGCAATAGCACACGGCTTGGAAGGGAACTTCTCGAGGAAAGTGCATTTGATCAGTCATAAAAACCTTCCTGGAGACACACGCTGAACTCTGTGTGTGTGCATTATGGCTGGCACTGTTAACAACACCTATTGCTAAGCTTGCGTGGTACTTTCCCACACAAGACCTGCTTCGGCTGCTTATAACCTATTTGATCAGACTTTACAGTTGAGGCTGATTTTTTTCCCATGCAGAATAGTTGCTACAGGAAGAACATATATTAGAAATTTCTGCCAAGACAGACTGGTCCTTTTTTTAGAGTGAGTTTACAGGAAAATACATTATTTTTGCCCCTGTTAAATCTTACAAGGATTTTATTGAAAAACCTCTTTTTTTTTTTTTACCTCATTGCTTTGGTATTTGTAGGGAAGGTTCCTGTTCTAGAGATATGCCTTTTTCAATATTGTTGTTAAGCCTCTCTTCCTCCCCCTTACACTTGGGCCAAATTATGAGCTTATTAAAAAAGAGCAATCTCTTCAGACATGCTAGAGTTTGGCAAGGGGTGTCTCAGAGGCAAAGACCCCTGAGCAGGGGAAGAGTATGGGTTTTTTGACTGAATTTTGTGGCACTGTTGGGTGAGCATCTCATGGGGTCTTACCATTAACTTGGGTGCAGTTGATTAGACTCCAGGACACAGACACGCACACAGAGCTTTACTCACTCTTTGATGAACCTGAATCATCTTTTTTCCCAAAATACTCTTGGAGGTTTACCAAACCAAAACCGTTTAGTTCTCTGGAAACATCAGGTAGGGTGGAAATGGTTCAGGTGCCACTCCACAGTCTGCATCTGGCCTGAATGTTGATGCCATGAAGCCCACCAACTTTCCTTCAACAGAGACGGGGATCAGTGTGATGTTTGATAGCAGAGGGTCTGCTGCTGGCTCCACAGCTTCTCCATGCTGCCAGAGTGATGCATACAACCCCACACCTGGGGTTAGAGCTGTAGGTTGGCTTCTCCAAGCCAACACAATCCAGAGGAATCCCCAAACTGGAATCCAGCCCCTGGGAGTGTGGAGGTTGGGCAAGCCAGTAAGACACCTCCTTGCCTCATGACAGGCAGTTCGGAGCTTTCTGAAAGCATCCAAACTTCATGTGACTTCCCTGTACCGAGCCCAGGCACCAGTCTTTGTGAGGTTTGCACTTTGCTGATTTAAACCTGCCCACCTGCTGGTGCTCTGAACCTCCTTCTGTAAAGAGGAATGAAAGGTACCATTTCACTTAAGTCTGCTTCCATGAAGGCAAAATAGGAATTGTTTCATCTTCAGCATTTCATTAAGTCTCATAAGAATTACATAAAACTCCCTCTCGCTGACTTTCCAAGGAGAAATCCTTTGCCTTTGTGTATTTATACTTGCATTGGATGCAGCCCTAAAAATGAGCTTGGATTTATTATTCATTATGTTTATAATGGCACAGATGTGTGCAGAACTGAGCAATGGGGAGCAGCAAATCAGCCCAAACTCTTCTTATTCCTGCTCTTTCTATAACATTTTCTACCTCATTGGGGAATTTAAGCTGTTACAGAGTTTCTGCCCGAGAAACTGGCAGACCAGAGAAACAAGAAGCAAAGTTAGGTTGTGAGATGTCTACATAGGTCATTATCTTCTTTGGGAAAAATGCTGGAATAAGAGATTTCAGAATTTAATTTACATTTGACTATTACATGATCTGTAGATTATACCAGAGCCTTAACCCTAGTTTGGCCTCTGGACTTCTTCTTTAGCCAAAATTTTTAAGTAAGCAACTTCTCATTTTTCCCCAGAACAAAAAGACATGAAATACAACATATTTTTTTTTTCTCTCCATTTTCTAGTACAATGTTGTGTGTTGCCACCATGCATATTAATTATTTGCTTAAAATTTTCTCTATCCCCATGAATCCTGAATTGTGAGAGAGCACTACATTGAGACCAACACTTCATTTTTAAATGTAAAAACCAGATAAGTTTAAACCCTTCCTCCTCCCTGGGAGCCAAGAACATGCCTTGACTGTGGAGCAGGAGATATTTTATTTCAGCAATTCTTAAATGGAGAAACACCCAATTGATTCAGTAGCAGAAGTGTGAAATCATTTACACAGAGAAAAGCCAACTGAGGCCATAATGCCGCTGCTCCTGGAGTGTCCATGCCTGAAAACAAGCCCAGCTTGTCATTTATAATCATTTTCCAGCCTCTCAATAGGCAAACAACGCATTTGTCAAAATCGTATGCTGATGCTTTCAGATTTAGTTCATTAGCTCTCATTGTGTCGGTGGGGATGGATCACTTCGAACCAACACCAAACAGCCTCCTTATTTTATATTAATTGTGTGTCAGCAGTAACAGGGAAAATGCGTCTTTTCCTCTCATTTCATTATATAGTTTCAGACCATATTGTCAATTCCAGGGACCAGAAGTAAATTGTCTCTCCCAACCCTACTTATGTGTTTGTACTGGGATCCAGTGGATTTGTTTGGTTTAAAGACAGTTCCTGCTTCTGTTTCTAAGCTCTTTGCTTTGGCTTATTGCTCAAAAAGCTGGAGATCCTGTACTTTATGGGCTAATTTACCCTAGACGCAACCAATGCAGTCACTCCTGGAGTAGAAGCGTCCTGAATTTCTTGGCTACTTTCCTCCCCTCAGGAAGGATTTTCTATTGATTTAGAACTTGTCCACACTGGGAATTCGATTCTGAATTCCATGTTTATAGTAACACACCATGAGCTTTGGAAGGGGGGAGGATGGATCCGTTCCTAGTCTGTGCTGTGTTGACACAAACAGGAGTGTGCCTCAGCCTCGGTAGAGGTGCCGTGCAATTAACAGACCCGAAAGAAGGAGGCTTTAAATCAAGACAGGAGTGGGGAAGGAGGCGGTGGCATTCATCCACAAGAAGGAAAGCAGACTGTATTTTCCTCTGTCTTTCTATTTTTCCAGCTGCTGACAAACTCCTAACTCTCTAAACTGTGATCTCCCTTTCCCTGGTTTAGTTTCCCTGATTAATCTGGCTCATTGCGTCCTTTGCCCCATCTCCCATCATGGCTGGAGTTGCAGTCTCTGGTGATACGTTTGTGAGTTCCCACTATCTTGCAGAGGAGGGCAGTGGACAGGACATCACCTCAGAGGGCCAGGTATTAGAATCATAGAACCATAGAATGGTTTAGGGACATTCCTACCCCCTGCTATGGGCAGGGACACCTCCCACTAGACCAGGTATTATTGAAAATAAATTTGTAGGGTGAGTCTACAGGCAAAAACTAGTTCATTTTGCTAAGCCTTAAAAAAGAGAAAAAAAAATACTCACTGTAGTGATAGATAGCTTGAGGTCTCTGAAGCTAACATGTTTAACAAGGTCTATTAAAAAACTCACTTAGCATATCAACTATCATATTTCTAATGCATGCACTGCTAAAGGCAATATTAGTTTTTGTGACATGTTGTTGTAACATAGTGCTGTTTGAGGATGTATCATCTCTTCTGCACACTCCGTAGGGCGGATGCATTACTTGTCAGGCAAAGATCTATCTGGAGGTCTTAGGTCTGACTGAGAGAACCCTCTGGTCAGCACATGCAGCTGTTCTCCCCCTCCATACCCAAATAATCTTCCAGGGAAAAGCTTGCAAATATGTTGGAATCAAGGCATTCAGGAAAAGCAAGATTCTGACCTTTAAATGAGACAATCTTGGGTACTTGCCAAAGAGGTGCTTGCTTTTATTTTATCTGCTGCCGTGTTCAATCCATACTCTACTTTTGTGGGAGGAGGATGTTTCATAGTTTAGAAGAGTTATAGGAAAATTTAGAGGGGTATTCTATGACTTAAAAAGTATATGGTTGCCAGTCCATCAACTTGAAACACCTGAATAGTCCTGTTGAAGGCATTTTGTTCTATGTTTACATACTAAGGCTTCAAGGCTAGTGCTTGTAAGAAGTGTATTTTCTTCTCTCTGCTGCACAGGGAGCAGAAATTTCCACAACAGAAAGCAACAGAAAGGACATGCTGAGGGTGAGAACTGTACAAGTTCCTACAGATAACATTTGCCGTGTGGTTTTACCCAGGATGGTCATCCCTGTATCTGATGTTGCGGGTCTCACATAAGCCAAGATGCTATTGGCTTTCTTTGGTCTTCTTGCTAAACTCTTTTCCTTCATTGGGAATTTTGCTTGGGAAAATACATGACTGCCAGTCCTTGAAAGTAAAAGGAAATCCCATAGATCCTGTTTTATAGTTTGTGTTTAATATTGTCACTTTAAACATGCGAGAAATTTCTCCTAGAGTTTATCCGAGTATGCATAGGATCCTCACACTGCAGTCCTGCAAGATTTATGATTAAGACAAAAGAGACATTTTCTAAGTGGAAATGAGCTAAGGCAATAAACAAATAAAAAAGCTTTTATTAGAGAAGGGTACATCTAGCAGGAAATCTGGGAAATACTGATTTAATCTACTGTTCTGGAGAGATATTGCCAAATCTTGGATGGAGTGAAATTCATGCTGGTTTAATTCTGTGTTCAAAAATGCACATGCAGTAGCAGGAGTAGAGCAATTATCCCATCTATCCACGAGCCAGGTTTTTGAAAGAACTCTTCGGAGTTCTCAGTTTGTCCAGCAAACAGCCAAAAATATGATGAGCTTATCAGGAAGTGTAACTGAGGGCACACACACCTCTTAAAACTGCAGATTTTGGCTTGAAACCTCTCAAAAAACAGGCTTTTCTTGTGAGATTTTATCTGTTCCCTGCTTCAGACTAAATCAGCAAGTCATTTATCATAGATGGGAGAAGTCACTACTTCTGACCTCATTGATCAGAAATGACCACGTTACCAGAGATACAGAGTTCAACTGTTGAAGGGAAGACTCATGACTGAAGAAAACTTCAGGCTTTCTCTGGCTGAAACTTCACATAATTCATGGCCAGGAACCAACCAGACCCATTAAGGGTTGGTGTCATGTTGAATGACAGCCATGTAGGCTCTTCAGCGCATGGACTGCCTTTTTGTAATGTATAGTCTTAGCACAATGCCATTCTGTTCCGTGGCTGAAGCTCCTCAGTGCATATATGGGTAGCAATTTCAATGCTAAAGCAAACAAATTAATCGGAAAACAGAGAAGATTGTTTCTACGTGCACTTCTTTTGTATTTGTCTTAAACTAATCAGCTGCTATCAACCCTAGCAATATCAGCCCCCTGTATTCACTATGTGATATTGATCTTAGAAAGGGCTGGAATTGTTAAGTTTTGGTAATACTTCAAAGTCTGAAATGCTGAAAAATGTGAATGAAATTTATTGTTCTTTTCCCTTCAGTTTTCAGTCAGCGGAAGAATTGCTAGCTGTTTCTGGACAGAGGAGGGGAAGTGTTTTAATTTCCCTTCCTACATATCCCACTAAACTGGTTTCAGAGGATCATGTTTGTACAGAGAGGAACAGAAAACTGGTTGCCTTCTTATATGGATTCAAGATGATAATTTTTTACATATTTCAGAAAGGAAGAAAACGTGCAGCAATAATCAACCTGGAAGAGTTAATTGTGATCATCTTCTCTGTTCTTCACTAATCTAGTTCCCATTGCAAACAGAACATACATTTTAGAAAACCATCTGATTTATATTTAGAAAGTATTAGTGACAAAAATGAAGCAGAAACTTTGCTGAGTTTTCCCAATACTGTCTGTTTAAAATTTATACCTGGCTTTAATCTGAAGTCATCTAACCATGAGTGTCATCCTCTCTTGCGGTACATCCCCCTGGCCTAGCAGTCTCAAGCTCACCTGCAGGAGCAGCAGGGAAGGGGAGTTTTTAAAAATTACAGTTACAGGTCTTAGTACTTTAAAATAAGCTCAGATCAGCCTGGGCACAAGGTGATTTTTTTTGCTTTTTAAAATCGATCTCCACATTCCTACAGTTATCCAAACAACAGCCCATTATATAGTGAGCACTCAATGGTCCTTATGAGAGCTACACAAAAGACTGATCTTTTCTAAGGCTTGTAAGAATTTATCATCACTGTCATCCTTAAATTTACTCTTCTATTGGAATTTCCTCCTTGTTTGACAACTGCTTTTTCCTTCCATCTATCACAATTTAGGGTGACTAATCAGGTTAGTCACAAACCCTTCAGAAATATACCCTCCAGGGCACTTTTTATTTTAGCTTGGAGAGGAAAGCATTTCAATTTATAACATTTAACAGAAGCCTCTATGCAATAGCCATGAGGGTTTCTCTTTAGTTCAGATTTGCATATGCAAATTATCCAAACATCAGTTCAGTTCTCCCTTTATACAGATGGATGAGATTCAAGGAAAGGAGAATGATCTGGAGATTGGAGGAGGAGAAGGCAGTTCAGATCTGTCTCTGCACTGCTACAGCATCATTGCATGACCTGCAGCACTATAAAGTGGAAGTAATAGACTAGAAATTAATAGTCACTAATTAATTGGTCTGTAGGGCAGATGAAACAATTATTAAGTTCGTTAAAAAGTACAGACAATTTCAGAGCTGCTGTTCAATGAAGGGAAGCAAAGAACAACATTAATTTCAGTTCTGAGACATCACAAATGTAGAGGATGCAGCTATAGCACCTGGGAGTTGGGGGATCACCAAATTGCAGAAAGGCAGATGGGCAGGAACCCCCAGCCCAGGTCCTGACAAATATTTGTCTAATTCATGGATTCTGAAAGTGCACCCCACAGACTTTTGTGATTCTGTGGAGCACATTGCATGGGGGGGGAGGGCGAGGCACGTGGTCAGGCAGATCTAAACAGTAGAATCATAGATTCATAGGATCATAGAATCATAGACTGGTTTAAGTTGGAAGGGACCTTAAAGATCATCAAGTTCCAACCCCCCTGCCCTGGGCAGGGACACCTCCCACTAGGGCAGGTGGCTCAGAAATTCCAATAGCACTGGCCTAAACCAGCTGTATGGGAAGCCCTGTGAGGAGCAATGCTGGGAGTTCACAAACTCAAAAAGGCTAAAAATTAGTTGTGTATCCTGTGCTTAAAGACTGCCAATGACAGAAAATTTTGCAAACTCCCAAGATAATGCATTCCTCATCTTTCCTGTTCTAACAGGTAAAATACTTTTCCTAACGTCTAACCTTCACTTGAAGCTCATTATTTCTTGTCCTGCCCTTGGTGGCTGTGAGGAATAGCATGTTCCTTTTCTCTTTGCAGATCTCTTTTACATATACGAAGAGTGAGTACGAAGAAATAGTTCTACAAATACATTTATCATAAGATGAAAAGAGAAAAGTAGCACCAGATGATAGCAAGGGGGTGAAGTGTTTAAAGCCTTTTTTTTTTGTATCATTGTTCATTTAAAAGATCAGTTGAGAGCAGGAGGCTAACAGGATTGGAAATTGAATCAAAAAAGGATAGGAGTTCAGCACAGAATAAGGAAAGAAGTGAGAAAATTAGGTAAGCTTCGTGTTTTATAATTGGTTGAACCTGATGAACTTTATCCTAGAATATTTTGAAAGTGGACTGAAATGATCTTAGATACCTGTGGTTATCTTTGAGAAGCCAGGTAAAGCTAAACTAGATACCAGGAAACTGGAAAAGGGCAAATATGGTACCTATCTTCATACAGAGGAAGGGAAAACAGACCACCATGGGAATTACAGATCAGCTCATCTATATTTTCAGCTCCAGGAAATATCAAGCAATTTAGTTGTTTGGAGGCACCTGGGAAAAGAAAAGAAATAATAGCCAGTGTGGGTTTATCAAGAAAAAATCATGTCATCTTATTTCCTTTATCAAAAGAGTGATGAACAGAAAAGAAAGTTTGATTTTGTTTAGGAATTGACCATGCCTGATAAAATGAGAGGCCTTAAACTGAAGTAAGAATGATTCAGAATAAGGTGATAAGAAAATATTTTAGTAGTGAGACTCATGAAGCACAAAGCCAGGTTGCCTTGGGAGCTTGTAGGCTGTGTACCCATGGAGATCTCTGTGAACAGGTCAAAGAAATATCTATCAGGAGTGATTTAGATTTTGCTGAGATTGTTTCAGGGGAGAGGAATGGATTGGACGACCTCCAAAGATCCCCCTTAGCATTTTTTTCCTGCCTCTCTTTTATCTCCTCTTCTCTAGACTGAATGAGCCTCATTCTTTCTGTCTCTTCTCATATCTCCTGTTCCCCAGGCCTCTGATCATGCTTGTTTATCTCTCCTAAATACTTTACAGTCATCACATTTCTTTCTTGCAGCGTGATATTAAGAATTATCAGGTAGATGCTCTCAAGTCCCTGGCACGTGCCAGGATGGAAAGGGATGTAGGCTCTTCTGCACAGCCAGTTCTGCCAGCAAAACACCCAACTCATCTTTAGAGGAAAACCTAACACAACTTAGCAGTTCATAGAAAATGGATTATTTTTTTTTTTGGTCATGTCTCCTTGTTATTTCATATAAAGCCATTCCTGCATTTCCTGCTTACCAGCTGAGGAAGAGATGTTTGAGTACTCCAGCTCTTTTGGAGTTGTCCCATTCTCAGAAATCTCATATTTTAAGATAGTGTCAACATTCCTCTCTGCCCCAGTTGCCTGCTTTTTCAGCCCGAAGTGAAAGGAGTCCCAGCAATAACAAAGCTAAAAACATAAAGACGGCATGAATTACTATATTCTTCTCATGGTACAATGATGGAGAAAGGTCCCCATGTTAGGCGAGGGGAATGCATGTCACTGTTTCAATACTTAAGAATCAGAAGTGATTCACTGCACAGAGCAAAATAGCAGCTGTGTTCAGATCTCAGCCATTCACTGGAGAGAAAGAATAGTTTTCACTCATGAAAACGAGTATGTGTCTTTATTCTGTCATGGGATAATGATGCACCTTGGGCCTTATCCAAAGCTCCCTGAAATCCGGAGAAAGACTCACGTTGGCCTCCGCGCACCCTAAACCAAAGCGGAGAATCTTTCGGAACGGGAAGATCTTCCCCTTGCTCTTCTTTTCTCTCCACACTGGAGTCCCACACCACTCCTTGCTTGCTTTATAAATAAAGACCACCAGCCACATAAAATCTACAAGCCTGGCAAAAAGGTATTTAAAGGCACATCAGCAGTTTAGGCTCAGAATCTCAGTGCCTGCAGACCCAACGTGCAGTCCAAGGCACAGCTCTGTACCATACCCTGCCACTGGACGGGCTGTCCCTGAAGCAGGTGACAAGTCCCCTGGCAGCTCATGGGACCACCCACCTGCAACAGCTCCATACCCAGAAATACGGATGCTGTTGTTGATCCATCAGAAAACCAGTAGTTTCTCTTAGAAGGTCAGTTTTTGATCACTGGCTTCAAACCATTCTTGAGGAAAACAGCAGGAGGGAGGGCAGGATTGTCTCTTTTGGTGGCAAACTGCCCTAGATTTATTTAAAATCTGCACTTTTAATCTATGTTGAGATTAAAACTAAATCACTTGAATTGCCTTGAAAATCCCTAATCATAACATCAGAAAATGGTGTTATTTATTATGATAGCATTATCACTGGGACACCAAGGGTCTGTGACAGACATTGCTGGTAATACATTGCAAGAAACTTCCCCCTCAGGTTGTGGGTTTTTTTTTTTTAAAAAAAAAAAAGAAAAAAAGAAAGCAAACTGAAGCAAACTGCTCTGCTTGTCTAAGTGAAGAAGAAAAAAATTGCAGCTTAGATCATTTAAAGAAAAGAGACTAGTTCGTTCTTTTCTATGAGGGAGAAAAGAAAGCCTGTTCCACCAAAACCCTTTGAAGATTCATAGAGGCACTGCCAACCGCAGTCCAAGATGTCCTGGAAGAGGAAGACCTCCAGAAAGCTTAAGAGCAGTAGCCCTCTGATTGCATTGCAGCATACCCTTTGCTTTTTTTCCCCCCCCTCCTCCTTTTTTTTCTTTAACTATCCTCTTGCAGAAATGTCACGGGAAAGAAAATAAAAGAAATGAAGACACTTTAACAGCAGCCATCCCTCCCTCAACTCTACAGAGAGCCATCTCACCAGATAAAGAGCAGTCCTGGAAGGATTCTGCATTCTTCTTCTTCTTCTGCCAGAAGCATTTGAAAAAACATTTGGGCTCCTGTAGAACAGGCCGCCTTTTCTGAGTAGGTCTCTGTGCTGTGAAAGACAATTGATATTCTTCTTTTGGCCTCTTCCCTGCACAGCAGTGGTTTATAAAGGCAGAGAAACAGAGGAAAGGATCAGATCTGAAGAGGGGTGTTAAATATTTCACTTTCCTGTTAGCTGGGAAAATAAAATATGATATTTCTCACCATCCGGGAGGTTGCTTCTGGCTCTCTCTTCTTGTCTTGGGTTTGGCATTACCTCTCCTGTTAAAAGGTTTGGGGCAAAAAGGAGAAGAAATTAGAGGAAAATTTGATCTGGAGGTGACCTGGAACAAATACTGAGAGGGGAGGTTGGTCTTATAGCTGGGATATAATGCCAGATTTGCACTAGTTATTTTTCAGGTGATGGGGACCCCACTCCTTTCCCTGACTGTTGGCATCCCGTAAGAGAAGGTACCCAAAGATGTCCAAAGCCTTCCTGCTTGACTTATTGTAAATGGTGTGTGCAAGCCATGCCCAGAGCAGCACCCAGAACTGTCCTGGTTTGCCGCTGCACATGTCATACCCCCATGGCCTCCACATTGTCCTGAGTCATGAGCTCCTGGGAGGAGCCAGACTCTGCAGGTCAGGACTCAACTGAGCAGCTGAAGGGAGGGTGTGCTGCTGCTTGGTGGCTGTCCGTGCTTAGAGAGCCCATTTTGGATATTATCATCAAGGTGTCTGCATCACTCAAATCACCAGTGCAACTGGAAATGGTTGTTATCCCATGCTGGAAGCAAAATAATGCCCAGACTGGTAGGGGACACTCTGTGATCCTGGGACAGAGAGGCCCAGATGAGACCAGCCACAGGTACCTTATGTCTTGGGAGGAAAGACCTCCCATTGCGTGGTGATCACCCCATCACCTTCCACAGTTATTGGCCTTTGATGGATAATTCATGTGACATTGCAGAATGAAAGCCATGTTAGGGAGTTTCATGGAGCTGTTCAAAAAAATGGGGTTGCCTCCTCTAATTCACAAGAGATGTCCATTTTCTCTAAGTCTTCCCCTTTCTTTCCAGGTCTGTGTGTGTGTGTGTAAGTATCTGCAGGGAAAGGTGGGAAGCAGGTACAGCATGGAGTTATTTTCCGCCCTTGAGATGTTGCCAGCACATTTCCTCTGAGGACTTTGGCAAATGTTCCTGCAGACTCTGTACTGTGAGAACAGGCTCTGCTTCCTCTTTGCTTTATGGCAGTGATGGCCTCTTATTTGGCTGCAGCTAGGCTTTTTATTACTGGAAATCGTTGGACACAGATGTTGGATATGTAAGAAGGATGAAAACTTGAGTTCTTGCTACCAGCCTGCATTTCTTTTGTTGTGATATGCCTGGGCAAAGGCAGTTAGTAGTTAGTTGGCTAATTTGGCTTTAAAGATCTGCATCTTCATTTCTATACATCAAACCTTATGTTTAATCTTCTGCACACACAGGTAAATATAAATATGTGTGTGTGCATCCATATACAAACACACACGCACAGAGCAACATCTACATAGATTTGAGGCCTGATCCAGTATTGCATGCTGCAGGAAAATTTATATTTCCTATGGTATTACACATTTCAGTGGAGCTTCATTGTGCTCTTCTGTAGGCCATGGCAGGGGGTAGGAGAGTAATGGCCAGAGAAATTCATCTGGCTTGTGTGGCCATGGTGAATCACTCTGTCAAGCTGCTCCCCCATGGCCATGGCCCATCTGGACCTTCTCCAATGGTGTGGTTATAAGTTTGTCAGACATATAACCAAGTTCCCCTCATCGCCATCAGTAATTGTCCACCCAGTCTGTGCGCTTCCTACCCCTGTGATGTCCATGTGCAGGCTCACCCTGGGAGAGGGAAGGCTGAGTTTTGGTGATGTGACAGGCAAGGAGCGAACCGTGCAGGTGGTTCCAAGAATGTTTGGGGTCCATCCTCATGGAAAGGCTGGTCCCTACTCACCTAGATGTGTTTGAGTCCAATTCTCAGTCTGAAATCCAGAGGTAACCATGGCTTAAGTATTCAGTGTGAGTACGACACTTTCACCAGGGTTTGACAAGGTAATAGAGCAGCACTGCTTTGAACTCTAGAAGATCAGTGAGTAGGACTTGCTTAATATCTATACATATATATATGTTTTTTATTTGATATGTTAAAGACTTTTCCATTTTTCACTGTATAGAAAGTTAACAAGCTTTTTTTACTTCAAGGAGAGGTTTTCAATTAATTTTTTTCTCTCACAGTGCTATGAATACCTCATCTTTCTAGGTCAGTTAAAAGGAATCTTGGTAGTGTTTATTTACAGTGGTCATTCCTTAGCACAGAAGTCCTTTCTCCCAAATACTCATTAGGCATTTAAATTAAATAGTCCTGCCCAAACAAGAAAAAAGCTGTTAGCTTGTTCAAGCTAGTTGTTCTAATCAAACCTCTCTTTTAGGGTTTGTTAATGTAGGTCAAAAACCAGGTTTGAACCCTGTCTCACACTGTGTTCAAACTGCTAACGCTAGGATGCTGTGTCCCAAGCTTTGAGGTTTTTGGTGTCCCCTCCAAGGAGACGGTGACTGGCTCAGCTGGAAAGCCCAGCTCTACTTTGTGGTGTGTTTTGAACGGAGATGAGGAGGAAACTCCCAAGCACCGTACAGCCATTACTGCTTAGTCTGTACCAGGCTGCCCCTTCCTCCGATGCTCCAGCCCTCCCCATCTCTCCTGCCCCAAGAAGTTCATCATCCCATCTCTACTGAAGCCACAATGTGTCCACTTTCTGCTCTGGTTTAGATTAAATCTTAATATTGTCCTCATTATAAGCTGTGTTTAGGCACTGTATGATGGGACGTGGATGTTCACAGTTGTAAATGCCCACTGAATGTTTTTCAGGTCTCTGTGAGGAAGCTGCCCTACTGCTAATGTCTTTGCCACTGTTCATGATGGCAGGAAGGCCAGAAAACAAAAGCTTAACATTTTTATCATGAGTCTCCATTGCCTGCATGCGTGTGTGTTAGTATGGGAGCTGCATTTGCACAGAGCAGACAGACAGAGGAGATTTTGGCTGGAATCACAAGGTTGTGAAACGCTTGATGCCTTGACCTGTAACACACGACTGTAAATTCCTCCGCTCTTGTTATGTTTTCCAGGGGTCACGGTCTTTAACAGTTTACTTAGTGGAGGAAAGAAGCCCTTTGTATTGTTGAGCAGCAGATGATAGTTCCCTCGTCCTGGCAGCTGGCACTGACACAGGGCTGTTCTTCAGGTGTTACTTTGATAGATGGTGCCCCTGATGCCCATGAAGCAGCAGGGGTGGTGGCAGTCTCCACAACCACTTCTTTGGTTGAAGAAGAGCTTATGGAGTCTGCCCAAGTGGGACCTGGCGTTGCCTTTCCAGTGTTTTTATTGCATTTCAGACGGAGACTGAGCTTTGCTCCAGCCTAATTGCCAGTGGCAATGGCCTGCTGAAGTGAACTTTTGATGCGCAACCGAGTCCTTGTGTTGACAGGTCTGCATTAGTATGGGATCCAGCAGCAGATTAAGCAAGGCTGGAGTCCTAGGGCTAAAGACCTTTAGTATCTCCAGAGGATGGAGGGGCAGATGCTGTTTTATTGTGCTGTAAACTGTCTCTGCACAACAAGGCAACCTGACACCGTGATCTCAGTGAGTCACAGCTCCCCGCTTCAGCCTGGGATGTTCCTACCTCCATGATTATTTTGGTACTCAGGGACACCACGGTGCTGAGGTAGCTGCTTTGAGTCACACTACCAGCTCCTCTTTGGCTGGTGGCAGTGCAAGTCTGAACTCAATGTTCCCAATACTGGTAAAAATAGCAGCAGGATGCTCCAAGTGTCCCTGACACAGCCAGAGTCAAAAGCTCCCAGGCCAGTCAAACCTCCATCTGGGACAGGGAGCAGCCCACACCCAGTTTTTACTCCATCACACTGTGGTTAAGAGGAGGAGAAGAGGGTTCAGACCTGCAAAGGTGAAGACCCCAGGGCTTTCCATGCAAGCAAATCACCCTGTTGCCTCCAAAAATGTCTCTTCTGGCAACAGCTTTGAGATTACAAGGAGCTACAGCATAGACAAAAGGGGACTGCTGGCAGCACTTGTTGTTTTGTGACACCTGGGCTAGGAAATGCATTGTGTGAAATTAAACTCTCTTTGGATGTGAGGAAACAGGAGTGTACCCTGAGCACAGCCAGACGTGATCCCCCAACCCAGGTCGTGCAGTAATCCACATCCACACATCTCATAGATTTGCTGTCAGATCCTGATCCAAGGTCCATTGAAGAGAAGTGATTCAGTGGGCTGCTGTGAGTTTGGGATGTAAAGGAGCTAAGGTGGTGGGGTTTTTAACTATTTGCACTATTTTTTCCCCGGGAGAGGACAGTCCTGTTGTGTTAGCTCGTTGGCCAGTGAGCTAAGGACAAGCTTGCTGCTTGTCTGGCTCCGACACCACTTGTGCTCAGAGAACTTGCCAAACTGATTAACCCGGCCATCATGGAAAGCTTAACAGAAAAAAAAAAGAGGAAGACGAAGATACACAATTTCCTCTGTGTGTGCCCGTATTGCGGAAAACAAGGTGACACAAAAGGCATACAAATAGAATGGGGGTAGACTTTTCCAAGCATCAAAATATTGATAAGATGAAGGCTTCATGTGCTTAAATTTCATGTGGAGGGTTGAAGTGAAAAAAGAAAGTTTCTGGTGCAAGCACATAGAAACCCTTCTCCATTCCCATCTCTCTCTTTCTGTGTCTTTTACCGCACTTCTTTCTACCTTTTTAATTTTAAAGCGCATGTGGGCTAAGCCTAGAATTTCCTGTGGCTAAGAGGAATGGGGTCTGATTGATCGTAATAGGGACAGTCTAAATGAAGTGCTTGGACTTGCCCCGGGCGCTTCTATCTGCAGGTGCTGGAAGCCCTTGCCAATGCGAATGACTTTTTGGAACACAAGTGATTATTTACTGCTGAACCACGCCAAAGGCAATGCTTCTCCTTGCAGCTCGCAGCCCTCGGCCTCCAACAGGAAATGTATTTAGTTTTCAAATCCCTCTCTGACCAAAAAGAAATTCCAGCAAAATAGCAATAAACATCCAGATAGTCTTCTCTTCTGTAGGAAAAAAACCCATGAGCTTGGGTTTGAAATGAAATATCCTGTGACTAATCTATTCTAGAACCAGGATGGGGTCAGGTTGTTGTGTGTGGGAGTCAGCAAGAGGACCCGAGAGAAGGCTACCCCACCCCATTTGCCACCCACCCCCCTTTTAGAAACTCCAAATATCACCAACACAATGTTTTCAAACAACGATTGCAAAAGAGTTCAGTGTTTGATCCTCCTCTTCTCAGTTTGTCATTGATTTCCCCCATCAAAATAGTTTGTGCAACGAATCCCAGCTGTATCGCTGGCACTTTGCTAGCCAGTAAATACAATCCAAATGTTAATTCTTTGGAGCCGAGAGCTCTGTGCCAAGAAATGAATAATCTGTGCGAGGCTAAACAAACAGTTTATTGACGGGGTGGGGTGGGGTGCAGGTGGGGGGTGGCTGGGCTGAGAAGCAGGCAAGCCCGACCAGAAGGACATCAAAGCTGCTTCTGTCAGAAGACTCAGTCACATGTGATTTGTTTTCTCTCGCCGCTAATTCAGTTACGTGTTAAAGTACTAATATTCCCAAGCAACAGCGTGAGCACTTTCCAGCCCAAATGCAGCAGGCGGGAGAAGCAGATGTTTGCACCCTGCCCATCTGAATTTGCCCTCTTGGTCTTTTTTTGTGGTAGGAGTGTAGTGGGGGCATGTGGGTCCAGAGATTCAGCAGCCAGGCAACTCCATAGGCTCATCTCTGCTTTAAAAATGGGGGAAATGAGGCAATTTGGAAGTTAATAATGGCATTTCTCAGGCAGCTGATGGGAGTATGGCAGGGCTGTTCTACTGGAATTTAAGCCAAATGATTCAAATTCCCTTTTTAAAACTTTGCACCTTCCACCTTTTTCTTCCAGGTTGTCCAGGGGGTCAAGACCAGACGCAGGATTAGAGCCTAAATGTCCCAAGTCCCAGGCCAGCTACAGTGCAGACTACTCCTTGCAAATGCTACTGGACCCTGACCCCAGCTACGTGCTGAAGTAATCCACTTTGCAAATTTTGGGCCAAAGCCAGGGCAGGATCCCAGGAATGCTGCCCAGCCATGTCTCATCCCTCTTCCAACCTGCTGCACCATTAGAGCACGCTGTCTGGACTTTTTTTTTTTTTTCAAAGGACTGGCTTGCACTTGAAACCCAAACTCAGTAAAATACACAGGCACAAATTTGAGTCTTAGTTTTAAAAATTAAAGATCCGCTCCAAATTCACAAGCGCAGCGTGCTGGGGGAGTTACAGGAACAGGTCATTGTTTCATATTCCACTTCCCAGATGCACTGAACGGGCAGGTATCTCCACCTCTCCGTTCCTCCCCGTGGCAAAGAGGGTCTTTCCTACACAGCAGTGTGACAATGGTGGCAGTGCCTCTGTTGGTGACAGAGTCACCTTGTAGGCAGACCTGCCCAGGCTGTGGCCTGGAGGAGCTGGAGGGGTTCCCTGGCCGCCATCTACACCCGGCATCACACAGGCAGGGGAAGGTGAGGACCCGCAGCACGATGGTTTAATAAAAAAAAGGCAGGAAAAGGCACTGGCGAGAAGGTTGTGATGACAGGTGATGGAGTTGCATGCATGAGTAGTTAAGTCCGTCCAGGGTTAATCTAACTCAGGTACTGATGCGGGCATTTAGATAGCGGATAACTCATGCTGTCATTAACCTGTCAGCATTACAGCAGGAAGATTATATCTTCACAAGAATATATTGATCTGGAGAGGGACGTGTTAGGCATGACCAAGCTTTTTCTATGCTGTCTTTTACCACCTGCTTTTCCCCTGATCAAAGACGCTTAACGTGTGTGGTCAGTGCAAGGAAAGCCATGTTTTCCTCTAGGCTGGAGAGATGTTTCTCTTTGTCCTCCTCCTATTATCTTGGGCGCAATCTAAATATCTGGTTACTGACACAGCCCCTTCCTTTTCATGCTGATGGAGCAGTGAGGACAAGATTGGTGTCTCTGTAGGTCTACCACCACCTTTTGCAGAGAGACTTGCACTTGCTGTGTGTGTGCTCTGAGCAGCTCAGAGGCAGGACGGCTCTGAGCTGGGAGCTGAGCATGTAATACAAGACCTTGCTGGAGCTGGTAAGTCTCTTCTCAGGAGATGACTTACTGGCTTGAGGATTGCAGTGAGATGAAGTAGATCCTCATGTTTTGGATCCGAATTGGTTCCTCTAGATAGCCCTTGGGAAGAGTTTGCCAAGGTGGGGTGCCTAGAGATCCATTTCAGCATCTGGTTTCCTCCAAAACCCACCAGAAAATGACAGTTTACAGCCTCTGTTTGGGGAGAGGCTGGACAACAGTGTTCAGGACACAAGGAGAGGACAAGGGTTAGCTGTAAATGTGTTGATATTTAGGTGCACTGAAAAGGCATCGGCAAATCCGTCTAGGGTAAATGATGTTTTTAAGGCAACAGAGTTCTTCTGATGGCATGGTATGGCATTCCCACTCCCAACAGGGATAACTCACTCATTCCCAGCCTGGGGCAGGTGGACTGGAGATGGTTCCAAAACCATGGCATGCTTATATTTGCAGTGCTTTCAGGTGACCACCTGAGGACAGGACCATGTGGGAAATCAAGACAGCTGACAGCTATAACTGTAGGAATGAGCCACACTTAACAGCAGGATATCTTGTCCCAGTCCTGATTGGCATTGAGATTTCTGACAGAACGGTGGTGTCAGCTGAAGGTAGGATTTTTTTCCTCCCTACCTCATGTAGATTGGCAAAACACTCAGAAGTAGAGCTTTGCAGTACGAGACCAACAAAATTCCCTGGTATCAGCATCACTTACACGAGGCAGAAAACTTCATTTCTGTGAGCTGTGCTGATGAAACTTCAAAAGGCAGGTAAGATTTTTGTTTCATATTCCTGGTTTGGGGATGGGGACAAGAAGCTATTTGAGTTGAGCTGAATGTTTTTTGCTCATTGCTTATGTGAGAAAATTAAGGTAACTGGTAGTGGAGACACTTCCTAGTGGCTCTGCACAGGCTGTTGCCCTCCAGACCTGCTCCCAACAGGGGCAGATCACGGAAAGGGAGAGGAAGCAGTTGTGTTTCCTCTCCCTGTGCTCATCCCAGAGCACTGCCCGAGATGTGAGCAGTGTTAAAACATTTCCCTCTTTCCTCTTCCTGTAAGTGTCCACTTGGCACAGCCTTGTGCTTCCAAGTGGAGATAGCTGGGGAAGCATGAGAGGCCAAAAGCCTCCCAAGAACATCCGAATGTTGACATTGTTTGGACAAGTCCTTGCTCTAAGCCTTCTGAGATGAAATTGTTTTCAATACTGCAGAGGGAACTGGCAGCTCTTGGTTGTGAGGCAGGTGGAGGTTCAGTGAGCACACGTGGCTGGTCCCAAATCCTCCTGGCTGACTGGGAGACTCTACCGTTTGCTGCAAATGAGTGCTTGGGTGTCGGCAGGGCTTTACACACACATGCACGCTTGTGCATGTGCTGTTCAAGTCCTCATAAAAAGTGCCTGCATTTTATTTATTCAAGCAGAACCTGGGTGAATGACAGAATTCAAGCAGAACTCTGGGTGAATGGCAAAGTGGCACTTCATCTACCTTTAAACACAACCACAAATTAGGACCCAACGTTAAGATCAGAGCAAAAAGCTCCCTAACATGTGTGTCTGCACATGACACCCTTGGAGCAAACTCTTCCTCCCCAACCTCCCAGTTAAACCGGCCCTTTGCAAAGAGGCAAAACTGCCTTAGCAGGGACTGTACAATTGTGGCTATTCCTTGTGCACTGGCCACACAATAATACACCACCAAAAAAAAAAAAAAAAAGGAGAGAGGAAGAGAAACGAGTGTTCTTAACAAAAGCAGAATAATATGCTAAGGCAAGGCTCTCTGTGATCTGCTGTTTGAAAGCAGGCGGGCATTGAGTTGTCGTTACCAGCCTCCATCATTTGAGGGCACCCTAGTCTTTGATGTTGGCTGCAATTAGCTGCGGGAGTAGTGTAGCAGCCATCTCTCGTGATGGCAAGTCTGTCTTTCATTGAAATGCTCTCTTTCCTCCAACCCTCCAGGTCAATGCTGCTGGGACTTGCTGCTTTACTGATGGCAGGAGCACATGCTGGGCTCGCAGATCACCAGCCTTATTGGTGTGTTGGGGATTGGAGGTGAATTGCCTAAAGGAGGGATGCTCTGGCATGCCAACACTGCTATTGATTAATGCTAATTATCATTTAATTTAACCTCCAATTAGTTTTAATCAATTGTCACATTCTCCCTGAGTATTACTGCAAGGATGATGTACAGTAAGGAGGATAATTGTCTTGAGCTTTTCCTTGCTTCCCAGATGGCTATTTTCTATCCCTTTCTTTTGCTTTTAATAGATCTGGGTGAATAATTTATTTGCCAAATTTAGCTGCTGCTGCTGCTTCTTGTGCCTTGGAACTGTCTGTAAGCCCAGTCTGAGTCTGTTGCTTGGTCCAAAATTTCTCATCACAGTGTATCAGTTCTTGGTCTGTACAATGCGTTACAGCCATTTGATCCTGGAAATTCAAGAAGGGCGGTTTCACTTTAATCAGGCATGTGGTAGGGTCGCATGGCCCTGGCCCAAGTGTTGCTGTCAGTCATAACTCTGGGGATCCAGTTTTGCGTGAATTTGCCATAACCATTTCTTAAAGATTGGTCACATTCATGTTTCTGTCACCCAGACCATTTCCTTTCAAAAGGGTAAAGCTGAGAGAAAGAGGAGTTACATCTGTCCATGTGAGTGGATCATCTCCAGGTCTTGAATACAAGCTCTAGCAATCAGCAAGCACCAACTGAACTTCTTCTCCCAAAGGACTAACTCCTCTCTGTTACAGCACCAGCCCTCTTAACACTCTCCTATGGGGTCTTTCTGCTAGAGCTGGAGAGATTGGTTTTATCTGCACATCACTATGACAGCTTGGCCTCTCCATGTTGTATTTGAATGGACGGTCGCAGAATATATTCAGTGGTATTTGTCCAAAGCTAATAATAGCTCTGTCTGTCCAAGTGAATAGCAAAAAAAAAAAGTATCAATTCATTAATCACCCCCACTGATTTTGTGTACATCGTTGATGAAACATCAGGCAGCATTCCCTGAAGGTCAATAAATTAGGGCAGTTATCCAAAATTACCTTCTGAGATCTCTCTGAAAGCTAAGGGAAAAGTGAGCAGAGCACAGTCCCATCTATTCTTGCCGAGGATCAAAAGCAACTCAACAATACCTCGGGGCATCAAAGACAGCTGATAGATCTAACAATAACATCTTGGAGCCCTGATATTCATCTGTAACCTGGACTGCCCGTGCAGTGCAGTCTCTGTGCTGTACTCCGTCTGTACCCAGACCGACACGGGTCAAGAAAGGCTGAGACAGTCAGGTACTCGGGGAATTCGCTTCCCTTCACAACTTTCTCATTAACCATGCCCACACTTGAAGAACAGAAACAGCACAGCCAGATTGCCAGCATCCAGGAACAGCTTGTTTGGACACCTTTTTCTGTGCTTCCCAGAGAAACCCTGCTCCCACTGGCTGTCCTGATTTCAGGTGGGGTGGTTTCTCCCCCCGGCCCTGCTGTCGGGTAGCTGCAGCACTGATCAAAAGCCGTGGTGGATACCTGGGTTCTGCTCAGCTGGTGGGCAGGTCACGTCCCCACCACCAGTGCCACCACTTGTCTTTGAGCCTCCGCTGTCATCTGAAGTGAGGCAGTGGTGGTGTGGGAGGGTGGTTGTGCCCCCGGCCCTGCTGGTGAGACTCAGCGTGGGCGACAGATCTCCAGGGGTTTCCTCCCTTCCCTGCAGAAAAAATTAAGAACCTCATTGCTGGCGATCTGAGAACCTCCATTTGAACAGAAATCAGGAGGAATTGGGTGCCTTGTAGGAAACACCTAGTTCATCACAAGACTATGTCCTGACATATTTATTTTTTTTTTTAGTTTTATTTTTGAAAATGTAAGATCAGCTTATGTGTACAACTGAGCTCTTCCTCCTCCTACCCAGCCCATTCTGTCCCCAATGGGTCAAGTTACAGGGGCTCAGATGTCCCAAGCAGATAGTTATGACTTGGTTCAACATTATTTCATTATAACCATTTAAGTTACAGAAGATCTTTAGTGAAAAATAAAACTATGGTAAAGCAAATCCATTGCTGCATAGAAACGAAAGCTGACCCCGCGCTCGCCTTTGTGCATGGGCTGGATAACAAACCCATTGTAAGATTAAAATGAAAAAAGAAGGAAAGCCAAAGCTTGTTTTGTTCATATAAACATGGGACTTTCGATTTACTTTTCACAGAGCTTTGACTGGGCAACAGAAGAAATGTGAGCTATCTCACAATGTTCCCTTGGCATAACATGGTGCTTTCAGTCTCATTATTATTGCATTATATGTAGCACATCTGTTACTGGTCAGGAGCCAAACTATTTAATTCTATTAGATACATCTATACAGCTAAGTGATAATCTACACCAGGTTTATGGAACAAGCACTTAATTCTTGGCAGGGAGCAGCTCAAGACTTGATACAAGAGCAACAGAATATATGCAGTGTAGTTGTAGATCAGTGTCAGAAACTGGCCAGAAATCATTTCTGCATTCTTCGGCATGCAGGCATTCCAGTGTGGGAAACTATTCATTCAATTTATTGTTCTAACATCTGTAAGTTATTGGACAGGGGGGAGGGGAGAGGGAGAAGAGGAAAACGCTCAGAGGGAAAAACGTTTACCTAACAAAATACTAACTCTTTCAGGGGGTTTCATGTCAGCACTCTGTAAATAATAGGAGCCTTTTAATGCACATGTGGTAGTATTTACTTCGTGGAGAGGTACACAGAATCCTGTCTTGTTCAGAAAGTTTTGTGCCCCAATGCTGCTCGGGCATATAGTTTTTGCTGCCCATATTTTGTCTTAATCCATCTTTTATCTTGCTGAACACAACTACCAAAACCAAAGTCGCGTCGCATCGCCTCTGCTTGCAAGCACCCAGGGTGCAGGCTGAACCGTGGGACTCCAGGCTGAAAGAAAGAGCCCAGCTCCTCAGCTAGTGTGAGACAGCCCTGCTCCCCTTGCTGGGCACACAGCAGCTCCGATGTTTGCCAGCTGCCAGCTTGGATCCCAGTGCATTTCCCCCTCCCTTCTCCACAAGACCCTTCCAAACTTTGGGAGGGAGAACCCCCTAAACCTCGTATTCTTCCCATAAAGGCAAGTAAACCTGGTTTTACCCCCATTTTGGAAAGGAGGAGGAAGGGCACGGGGAGGTGATGACTTGCTCAGGGTTGCACAGGATGTCTGCAGCAGAGCTGGAACGGGGGCCAACTCACTGAACTGTCAACAGCACCTCTACCTTTATCCACCAGGCCATCCTTCCTTCCTCTATGCTGAAGCATTGAAACAATTCTGAAAAGGGAAAAAAGGAAAAAAAAAAGAGGTCTCCACCTGCAGAGTTTTCTGACCTTCCACTGACAGAGGTTTTCTTTTCCTCTTCCCCCCCTCACCCATTTTTTAGTCTCTTGGTGGAAGTAATTGGATCTATTTCTGAAGGAAGTGATGTCAGGAGACCTGGGTGTTCCAAGAATAGTTATTTCCATATGATCCAAACAGGTTCTTACATACTGTGACACATACATTGTAGTAATTTAAACAGATCTGGTTCTTTGGACTGAAGGCCATTTGTAAGAGTCTCCAGCTGGAGAGGAATTCATTTACTCACAGCCTTCGGGGAGCAGCAGCATCCTTAACTCTCTGCTGTCTCCCCCAGCACCAGGCGTATGAAATTTCCCTGAACCATCTTATCCCAAGCCTGACCCAAGCCAGGAAAAAACACCTATTGATTTCAGAGGTCCTGCTCTGCTGTGGGTGATCATGGCTGAGTTCCACTGGGCATTGAAGTCAGCAGACTGGTAACACTGGAGAAATCATTCCTGGTTGTCACCGGTAGTAATTGAGTTCTTAGAAGAAAAACCCAGTCCTTGCACCTGAATTTACAAGCTGAATCCAGGAAGATAAAAACAGGGCTCTGAATGAAGGGAAAAGGCTGTAACACTGTACTATATTTAGGCTGTGAGCTCTGGGGACAAGTGCTGCCTTCTTTTTCCCGTGGAGTTGTACAGCATCTAATACTGTAGGGTCCTGGTTCATGACAGAGGCCTGACATATGACTATAGTGCAAAAACAAGAGCATTAAATACCAGTAATAACATAATTAGGTAATAAATAGGAATAAAAACTTGGAGGGAGGCCAAGCGGAGGGGTCTTCAAAGGCTGGGCTGCCTCCTATTACTATTGAACCCAAATTGTACATGGCCTTCAACCCCAAGTGAAGTGGAAAGGTGTCAAAGAAATGAGGCTCTTGCTTAATATGGGCCCACAGCACCCAGGGATGGGATGAGAAGGGAGAAAGGTCTACACCTTGCTTAGACAATGTGCCTTCCCCTCCTGGCTGGTAAAATGTCCTTCTGACTATCTAGGGCAATGCTAGGTCTTGTCAATGGTTTGGGAGCTTTCAGAGATCATTTTAAAACCACCTCATGACTCAGCATTATACTTGCTTTTCCTAAGTTCTCCCCAAGTCAAGAGTGCCCAAAGCAAAGCCAGTGACTGGCTTAGGCTTGTTAGGTCTCACACAGAGCCTTGACCCGTCTTCTCCCTCCAGCCGAAGGCCTTGGGCAGAGCCAGCCAGGAGGAACCAGTCGCTGCTGACAACAGCAATTTGTACTGCATTTGCCAACACACAGACTTGTAAAAGTTAATTTCCCAGCTTGTGGGATTTGTTCATTAAATAAATAACTCACACCCCCACATGGCCTGGGGACACCCTTCAGGGGGGCTGACTGAAGGAAGGAGTCACAAGCAGCTGAACCTCCGACTTCCAACTGGGATCTTCAAGGTGACAGCTTTGCTCTCTGAGGAACGTGGATGGAAAGCAGGACAGAAGCATCCTTTATACTGACCAGCCTGCTCCCACCACTGTCTTTCTGAGCCACTGTGGGGGGGATTTATGAAGATTTCAGATACTTTCTTGAAAATAAGGAAGGAAAGAAAAAACTCAAATGGCAAGAAGTCAAATGTGTTTTTTACTGTTTGTTTTCTGTTAGCTTTGACAGTTGCCCCAGACTGCTGTATTTTGTGACACAAAAAGTGTTACCACTTTTTAATATCCAGAGGTTTACCTGTGCAAGGCAGCAACTCCAGCATCACTCCCCTGATTGTAGGACACCGCAGGCAGAGGTCTCAGTGACTGTCAAGGTTTGCACTCCTCAGGGGTGTCACACGAGTTAGCAGTAGTAGCAAAACTCATGTTCAAAATGTTGAAGGCATTTCCTGCTACTCCATTGCAACCACTCTGTTTCTTTTCATGGCACCATTGCTCTTCTTCCTACCTACAGCTCCTCAGCTACACCACTGGAGCAGCCTGGCACTGGGCTTCAAACTGGGTTATTGCAGTCAGCACCTTTAAATTTTCTGAAATAATGGAACTTTTTGTTTGGTTTGGTTTGATTTTGGTCCATGCCATTTCAGCAAACCTGGTGAGATGCTGGTAGTACAAGCACTGCTTACTGAAGTGAGGTGTTTTCTGCAGGCAAAGAAAATCTTCAACTTATTACAAAAATCAATCTCAGGAGTGGTCCATGGTCTCCTGGAAGTCTGTAGTGCACCAGTTTAAAACTGCTGATGTGGTAATACCAGTTCCTGGTTCTGGACTTCAGAGAAAAGACTCTCACCCACCCTTTTGTGCAATTCCTTTTGCATGTTATTTGCTTAGATACTTGATAGAAAACTGTCAGCCCTAGAAAGCATCAGCGCACAAAAATATTTTGCCAATTTACCATTGTCAGATTTTGCCCAGAGCAGAGGACCCAGGACGTGACATCAGAACACTATTGCAAAAAGATGAGTGACAGGCATTTAATTTCCAGTGCTGTTCTTGAGATATTTTTTCTTGCACTCTTCCCACAAGAGAGAAAATGATGTAAGTGGAATACCCCAAGGGGACCAGCCTGTTGTAATTTAAGATTAAGCCTGAAAAATGGATGGGGGATCTAAGGTAGAGGTATTTTACCTAACAGAGAACACCACATTCCTGGAGTGATACATGGCACTTCAGCTGGGCTGAAGTCTTGGCTTTGGTAACACCATAAATCCACCTCTGGGGAAGTTCAGGCATTTCTGTCATCCACCATTGTCAATTATAATCCAGGAGTACAGCCAGCCACTGTAAGAAAATGTTGATGAAACCATACAGTCTGTCCATCTACAAATACAGCATCCAGTTCCCCTCAATAAAATCATCATGAGATGGTGGGGGAAGCACCAGGACTAAAAAAGCCAAGCCGGATAGCCTCTGGGGCTAGTGTAGATCTGCTGACAGTTCCCACTGCTTGCTGGAGAAACCCCTGGCTAGTGATAGCTCAGTGCTCTTGGTGTTGGACAAGGATTTGAAGGTTTGGGTTTGTTTCCCAGTTTTCCATTATATTTCTGTGCCCCAAGTCCCCACTTCTGAAAGCAGAATTGGTAGGGGATTGCACATCCTTCTTGAATGTGGTAAGGGCAGTGGCCCTATAAATCCCACATGGTTATAGACTCAGTCACACTGCACTGCCTTCTAGAGCCCACAAGTTTTCCACTTGCAGTATAAAATAGCCATTAAATCATCTGTAATGCAGCCAACTTAACTGTAATTCTATAAGGCACGGATTGTAGCAAACAGAACTGGTTAAAAAATATGGGAATCTTTTCAAGGGAAAATTTAAAATAACTTTTGCATTTATTTTTCTGAATTTTGTTGTTTGTTTTCAGTTAAACTTTTTTTTTTCTTCCTTTAAGCAGCTTTTATTCTCTCCTTTTCTCTTTTTCATATTGTCATTAGAAAAAGTGACGGAAGTGAAGAAGGGGATGCAAACAGAGAAGCAAGAGTAAACCCCCCAAAATCTTCAAACCTTGCTGGTTGTTTTTTTGAGATCATGGGGTGAGTGTTTAAAAAATGAAAATTTAGGTAAAAACAAGACATTTCTATTTCATGAAAGTATGAAATACAGGAAAGTATTGCTGAATTGAAGAGGCCAAACATCCCAAAGCCTTGTTTTCTCCATTTACAGCCAGGAGAACTGAAGTGAAGCACCAAAGTGATGACCCCGACGCCCCAAAGTGGGGGCTAATGTTAGAAGAGATCACAGGAATCCCCAGGAACTCTCCCAGATCCACACCATCCCTCATCACAAGGAACCTACATGAGGCTTTCAACTATAACAGGGCTGCGCCGTGCACAAGGAGAGTGCAGAGGGCTTCCCTCTCCTCCTCCTCACAAAAAAACAGTGCCCCTATATCTCAAAATTACTTTTTTCAGAGCCCCTTCTTGCAGCAGTGTGGTGAGGGGGCTACCACCAGTGCAGGACTTGGTGGTAGGTGCAGGAGAGCAGGTGAAGCTCAGCAGGATGCTGGGGATGGGGCCGGGTGGTGGGATGGGGACAGGGGACGGGTGCGGGGCACGGCCAGGAACACGGGGAAGGGCTGTTCATAGATCTACAGACGCCTGAATTAATTGGCTGCTGTTTACAGCTTGGGTTTATCGCTCAGCTTTTAATTAACTGTTTCCGGATTTAATCTCACAAATGTTCTGTCTTCGTCCTTGTTTAATCCGGCAGTCTAATGGCAAGCTTATTTATGCAGATCAATACTGTTTACAAACATGAAAGCCGCCTGTCGGTTTTTGAACTTTAGACGTGATGGCATTGGTTATCAATAGCTGAAGCAGCCCCAGCAGGTGGCATGTCAATATGCAGCCAGTCAATATTCATGGAGCGGCCAAGATTAAAACTTTTTTTAGCGGGAGTGGGAGGGAGCTGCCTAAACTCCTCATCGTATTCATATATGGAGGATTTACTACCCGCTCCCGCCCCTGCTTTCTTTTATTTAGTTGCAGCCATCTGAATGGAGCGCTAATGAGAATAATCGGGTTATTCAAGAAGATGCACGGTGGTGGGGAAAATAACTGTTCCCACAATCTGCTCTGGAGTCTCGCCCTCCCTGAGCCAGCTCACCTGCAAAGGCGGTTCCCTCTATTAAAATATTTTAAGTAGCAACAGGGAAGACCTGACTTGCTCTCTGCAGCTAGTTTACCATTGATTTAAATTGAAATTACTGAAGGTATCGGATCATTTTCCACTTACTCTATTGACTTCAGTAGGCATGGAAGAACCATTCAGAAAATGCTTCCTTGAAAACAAAAAATGAAAACCCAGTGGTGGGTAATTTTTGGTGAGGGGATGCACAGGGACCAGCTTGCTGAGAGCCTGCTCCTGCAGCCCTGTCTCTCCTCGGAACTGCTCTTCTGCTTGTACCTTGGGCAGCTGTCGGCAGAATTGTGAAGGGAGAAAAAGGTGTTTTCCACCTGAGTCTCACAGGTATGAATAACACAGGGTCCCAGTCCTTCAGGGACTGACACCTGCTTATCTTGTTGCTCTAGATGTAGCTTCTGTTAAAGCCAGTGGCCCAGTTTTAACTCGTCAGCTTAATTAAGTGCAAATCTCTGAAAAAGCAGAGCTGAAGGTGGTAGTCAGTCACTAGTCAGGGTTAGGGGGACCTTTTTTCAGGAAGAATTATAGGTATAGATGTGGAAGACAGAGCCTCAGCCTGATTTTATACGATATAACCTTAACCTACCAAGGCAAATGAGACCAGGCTTGCCTGTGCCGACTATTTATTTGCAGAGTACTCCCATCATGAGCTGCATTCAGGGACCAAGCCCCTGCTGTGCTGGGAATGGTACAAGCATGCCTAATTGTATGTTTGCTATAAACACGGCTCTTACACAGTTGTTACACCTTCCATAAATACATTTCTAATAATCAGCAGACAATAGTATGGGCAAGCCAGAAGCATAACACAAAGAATAAGAATAAATTGCATTTAATTACAAGAAGAATCTAATTAAGCCTGATTTTCTTAGACCAGTGTTAGACTGGGAGTAACTTCATACACATTAATAGAGTTGTAACACATGTGACCCGTGGTATAATGACAATGACTACTCAGGGGTGGATTGTCAGATTGATGCACGGCATGACACTAACTCCGTTCCTTAATTTCAAAGGTGCAGAGTAGATCATTTCTATGCAGAACGCAAGGGCTCCAATCCTCTCTTTACCTTTGTGCCTTGGCTTTATATTTTTTTGGCCATTTGCAGCATTTGCTGACATTTTCCAGTCTGTTTGTTCTAATATTCATTGTCGATTATGTAGCCAGGAACAAGCCTCTTGGGGCAACAGCCGCGGTGTTTGCAGTGGGGTCCCGTGGCCTCCTCGGATCGAACACCCTCCGCAGCCTCCCGGGGGGGTATTTTGTTCTCTGGGTTCAGAGAGAATTTCATCGTGGTTTTAATTTTGACTCTTCCCAAATGACTCGCAAAAAGGGGGAAAATAGGACACGAGTGAAGGGGGAAACGCGGGCACACTGTGGGAATGCTGGATCAGCGTCAAGCTTTGGAAAAGCGGGCTGGATTTGGGAGCGACACACCCTTGTATACAGGCGGGCTGGTTAGAGGCTGCTGATCTGTTCTCTAGCAACTTGTGGCACACCGCAGCCTTTGTAAGGCTGGCGAAGTCGGAGCAGCTAATCAATTCTGCTTTATTCTCCTCGCCACACACCCTCGCCTGCAAAGCGCAGCGCCGTTTTTAACAGTGACATCTTCAGCGCCTTTCAGAGTCTGCTTGAAAGCAAATACAGGCCTTTTAATAGGTTATTTTAATGCATTAAACTACGGAGAGGAGGAAGAGAAGGGAAAAAAAAAAAAAAACCTGGCACATACATCTCTGCAAAAGTTTCAGAGTCTGGAAGAATCTGATCCAGAAACAAAAGCCCTTTGAATCTCTCCCCTTCCCTGCTCCCCCATGCCTGGCTCCCCCTCCCCTTCCTTCCTTCACTTCTCCCTCCTCCCGCTGAGCAGTAACAGTGCCAACTTATCAGATACTTTTAGCTGCCAGCTTCCCAGATACTTTCCTTTGAATGTGACCTGGCAGCAGCTCGCTGCAACTTTTGAACTGCTATATATGTCATATGCTAAGAAGAAGAAGAAGAAGAAGCAGCTGAAGTATAATGACTACTGGAATACGCAATTCAAGACAAAGTCAAAATGCTTTCAGTGGGGAGCGCGAGGCAATTTATTTTAACTCGTAAGGCAACTTTGCCATCCGATGGGAAGGGGGGTGGGGAAGCAAGCAGGATAATCGTTGTATTTTATCTTCACCTGAGGGCTGCAAGTCCATCGCCATCATCCACAAATTGCCCCTCCTGACAGCCCTTCGGTGCCCCAAAGAGTTTGGGGTGAGGAGAGAGAAGTGGAGCAAGGGCTCCAGGGGGGCAGCCTGGTGGCATCGCAGCCCAGGGGAGACAGGGGAAACTGAGGCAAACGGACTGGTGCTGCTGTAACCAGCCCGCAGCAGAAATAACATTAGGATCAACCTTCTGGGTTTCCACTTGCTGGGTCAATTGGATCCCTCTGTTATAAGAAGGAAGAAAAAATCCAGGCAATCCAAAATACACATGGGAACAGGCACGTGGCTGAGCCTCCCGTGTCAGTACCTGTTCAGGAAGAGGCTACTGCAGGAGCCATGGTCATTCAATGTTAATTGGACCTTTTTTCCTTTTTGTTGGAAATTCATAGTTTTTGACATGTTCTTTAAAATTACACAACTGGAGGGAAGCATCAGATCTAAAAAATCCAAAGCCCACTAACAAAAATACCCCTCCTTTCATTCAGAAGAAGTAGCTTTGATTTTTGAAGCAAAATAGATTTTCTTTTAGGAAGAGGGAAATGAATGGAGAAGTTTACAGTGCTGAGACATGGTGCAAAGTGGTATGGTTTACGAAAAAGATGTTTCGAGTTATTGGGTGTTTGTTTTTCAACTTTTGCCTGGAAGGAAATGTTTGAATTCCCAAGTTTTTTGTTTCAGGACAGAGCGGATGCAGTTTTCATAGTCTGTGGGGTATTCTGCACAGTGGAAAAGCTGATTCCCAACCAGCTCTAGCTCTAATGTGTTTAATTACTGCAATGCCAGAGATCTTCCTGCGTGTAGCTGCCAGTTGAGGCTGTTATTAAAGAAGGAGCGGGAATGCTGAGACCAGAGGAAGGTGGTTCAAGATGTTCCCTCCAGCTCCTGGATCATATTGCTTCAGGAAGCCCCCGAGAGCTACCTGCACCTCTGCCTACCCCTCCCTGAAACAGGTAGACTAGTAATTATTTGTTATAAAGTTTATTAGTGTCCTTGGCACATTTCAGCAGACGCAGATTAAGACCACCTTGGCCCCAAGGAGTTTGCTGGTACACTGCCACCCTCGCCGGGGCTTGGCAGGAGACTTAATGCAATAATTTCACAAAGCGCTTTGAGATCAGGGGATGAAAGCTGCTATAGAAGTGCAAAATATAATGATTAATTGCCTTTTCTTGGTGGGAAGTTGCTATCATCTCTTCACTTTCTATGACTGGCAAACCGGAGGGAGTATTTAACTTTTAAAAAAAACAACATCTTTACAAAGTAACAAATTAAGATGCAAATCTGGAGGGGTTTTTTCCCTCTTCTTTTTTTCCTCTCTCTCTTTCTCTCCCTCTCCTTTTTTTTTTTTTTTTTTT
>NW_015090781.1:8152005-8168602 GCF_001431845.1 Calidris pugnax
TTTTTTAGTATTTTCAGCATTGTTTTAAGATTTAGGGATTCATTTTGGTATAGATTTTTTTTCTTCTTTTCTCTCTTTTTTTTTTTTTTTTTTTGCTAATTGGCAGAAAATTAATGACTGTGTTTCTGACTGAGCAGATGCTCCTGTCAAAAAAGGCAGATTTGGAATTTCTCTAACCCTCCTTTTAAAAACACATCAAGAAGGCAGTAGCATGTGGCAGGTCAGAAATTAAGCGAAGGTAACTGTACAGATTGTAAAGAACACAAAGGAGGTTTTGTGTGTGTGTGCGTGTGAGTGAGTGAGTGGGGAGTGCTATTTTTCCCCCCATTGCTCCCTTTTGTTTTAACTTCCTTGCATCGGATTTTATGGGGGATTTTGGGTTTTTTTTTTTGTTGTGGAGGTTTTGGTTTTTTGTGTTTTTTTTTTTAAACCCGTATTCCACTGCAGCTCATAATTAGCAGCCAGGCCTCTGGGACCTAATTAACCAATTCAATTAACAAAAAAAGCATACAAGTCACCCTGACATTTGTCAGCCATTAGGAGGGATGTCAGGCTGGCAGGTTCTACCGACACATTAATGATGATTAGCTCATTTGCAGCTCACTTTTACCCCAGGTGTCCACCTGGAGAGACTGGCACGAAACACTCAGCAGACAGGGAGAGGGGCTGGGGCTGGGAAGAGCTTTACCGCAACTGTGGTGACCCTCAAAGGGAGTTTTGACCTTTTATTGAACGTATAATCAATAAGTTTTTTGCCTCAGTTAAGAGAAGCTGCTGTCCCCTCATCTGGCTCCCGCTCTCGCTAACCTTCAGAGGAGCGCTCGCCCAAAGAGCCAGGGGACCGGCGCTTGCCCCAGGGGCTGAAAACCCTTGTTTTTCAACTCCTTCAGTGGGAGAGAGGCCTTTAGAAACATTTTCCTTGTCGATAGCGCTGTTTGCTTGCTTACCGCAGCAGGGCTCCTTCACTTGGCTGGGGCTGTTTCTTAGTTCAAGCCAAGCTCTTTGTTCTCAGGATTGATTAACTACAGTACTCTATATAATATAGGCAGATATTTATATAGACGTCGCTTCCGTTCCTGCCTCTGATCTCCCTTAATTTAACTCCATTTCCCCAGCAGCTCTGATTTAATAATAAGTGGCTGATTGTTACGGAAATGAAACCAAGAGGAACACCAGCAAAGAGTGTTTCCAGGATGGAGGGGTGTTTCACCTTTTTGGGGTTCCCCCCTTTTTTCCCCAGCACCTAAGAGCAACTTTCCTTTCCTACCTGAGTGGCCAACTGTGGGTCACCTGAAACCTCTGGGGGCTCTTGCCATCCAGGAGAGAGCCAAACTCAGCTCCCACCAAGGGCCTGCCACAAGCACTCCTTTGGGCTCGGTGGAGCAAAGGCATCGCTGAGATTTGCTCCTGGAGAGACATTCATGGGGATGGCCAATGTTCATGGGCAGCCCACTTGCTCCGTGGAGGCTGAGAGGGTATTTTGGGTGAGTGAAGCAGGGCACAGTGATGGGGGCACACTTCCACTGTGGTGCAGGAGTCAGTCCCCTCCATGCTGGACCTACAGGGATGCTGCCAGCCCCCTGCTTCACCCTGCCTAGCCCCCTTGCCTTCACCATCCTCCTCTGACTCAGGTAGCCTGGTCCTAGCTAGGTGTTTGCAGTGTTGTGTGACATAAAATGAGAATAAATGACATGCCAAGGAGTCACCAGGAGCCTCCACAGGAGCATTGGCAGCTCCTCTCTTGTTCAGACCTGTCTGACCGTGCTTTTCCAGGGGGACAGAGCGTATCAGTTCCCTTCTCGTTGCCTCTTATTCTTCTCTGTTGCACTGTTGGCGAGCCCCAGCCAAGAGCAGACCATAAACTGCTATCAAGGAGCAGATTTCTTCCTTGATTTTGGCTTTTTGTGAGTTTCCTGCCCGCAGGGTGAACTCCTCGCATCCGGAGGCAGTGACGGCCAAGTGCGAAACCCAGGCGCTCCATCTCTGAGCAGGGGAGAGAGCCCAGCACACAGTTCAAAGGCAATTGGGTGCTTTCCTTAATTTCAATTAAATCCTAACTGCGCCTCTGCATTGACTAATCACTGAGGGGCTGATTCAGCTCCCTCTGCAAAACAGGACCTGTATCAATAGCCAGAGCCAAACACTCCTTCCTGGAAATCTGCAGCGCACAATAGTAAATACAGAGAACGGGGACTATTCATGTATTAACAATGCAGCGGCAGCAGCCCTTTATTGTCACACACATTGTTAAACCCACAAAGAGCAACTGGTAGGTTAAATCTATTTTAGCTGGGAAAGCTTGACAAAAATCCTTGCCACCAAGCATTTGATACTGATCACAGTGTCACATCAGGGAACAGCAAGCTCAAAAGAACGAGTCATTTTTTTTTATTTCTGAACTTTAGAGGCAACGGCCTCTCCTCTTCGCTGTCTCCCCAGGTCTTAGTCCTCTTAGTAGGAGGTGGGCTTTTTTTTTTTTTTTTTTTTTTCCATTCCTAAAGAGTCCTCTTCATCTTGTCGCTTCTGAATGACTCTCCCTTTCAAAAACCGTGTTAAATCAAGGCAGCCAAGAATTGCTTCAAGCTTTGTTTTTTTTTTTTTTTTTTTTTTTTCCTTCGTGCCACTCAATGAGAGCAAATTTGGGGGAGGGGGGGGAGCAAGGGGGAGAAAAAAAAAAAGCAGGAAACATACAATGCTGTATTGAGGCAACACAGGTGGATGGGGAATGTGAACACAAGCTTCTTTCTCAAGGGAAATCAAATCCAAACCTCGGAAAGGCAGCAAAGGGTGTGGCAGCAGGATGGCTCGGTGGCAAAAAATCACACCATGAATCAGCTGTCCTCTCATACAGAAACATCCAACCTAGAGCATCTCTCTGAAATAAATACCTTGGCATTAACACGAAAGGCTCAAGGCAGATGGATTTGTTTGAGTTGCAAACATTACTATAACCAATTTATTTTTCCTAGGAGTTTTCTATACAATGGGACCAGGTTTTTTTTCCACAGTAACACAACGTTATCTGAAACCTATGCTAATTTTCATGGCTTTGGGGGCAGAATCCATGAAGGTCTCTATTAAAATCCCCCAGCCCTTTCAGCCTTCAGAAGGACAAGTCTCCCATGAAAGAAATGGGAAAAAACTCTTATATGGCAGCATTTGTCCCCATTGGAGGGAGTCACTGAATACTGCCAGGATGGACCAGTGAGACAAGGTGACATTAGTGCCATCCAACTGGTAGGATATTATTCTTAATTTGGTGATGGCAATGAGTGACTCCCTAAAAGGGTAATTTAAAGCTTCCGAAGTAGGATCCCATATTGATTTTGTAACCCATGCATTGGTTTTAGAAGGACCTTGAAGATAGCTCTGTAAATGTAGATGTCTTTCATGTTAAGGTGCTCCTCTTCCGTTTTACAAGTGGACTTTCCTGTTAATAGGAAATATGAGTCACAGGGCTTCACCACTTTTTATAACCTCCATACCCCAGAGGATCACCAATGGACAGGAAATTACATATTCTGTATTTGCTGGGAAGAGCAGATGACATTGGGTCCCTGCAAATCCTGCTATGTATACATGGGTGAAGAACGGTCTGGATTAAGGTCTTTGGATGTAAAAGGACCCTAGAAAATACCAATAGCAGGATATTGAACTACTTACCAGAGGTGATTGTGGCTGGCATGTGCAAGCATAGGGAGGCAGTGACAACAGAATGACCTGAACCTCTAGGGTTCCCCCAAAAGGGCAATCCTGTAGCACATGGAAAGACAAAGTTGTCTGCTGCTTTGTCACATCTCATCCTTTTGGTTCACCCTGCTGCATTTATACTCGGAAGACTTCCATGATGACACCAAGCTCCAAACAAGCATCACTCACCTCAGCTTGAGCATCAAGTGCCTCAGAGCTATCCCAGGGCCAAGGGCAAGTAACAACAGTGCCTTGATCCCGCTGCCGGAGGCTGAAACTTTGATGTGGTCCCTACACTGAGTTTCTGTGTGGTATCGCCGCTCTGCTGTGAACCTTATGGCTCAATTTTATGGATGAATTTTCCACCATTGAAAGTCAGCCAGGCTGTGCAGAGAGGCTGTTTGCTCAACCATAGCAGGAGTATCTGAAAACACTGACATCTTGTGACAGTTTGGAGTGAGATGACAACAGAAAAGAGCTGTGGAGAGCCTGCAGGGTGTCCATACCTCTTTAAGGGCTAGAGAATTTAAAGAAGCTTTTACATATTATTGCCATTTTTCACACGCCTTCTGCACCGCAGCCCATTTGTGGACCCTGCTGCTGCCACTGTGAGCAGGTCCACATGGTCATTTATGTGCATTTAAGCCCTGAGTTTCTGCCCACCTTGTTGCCGATCCATAATGTTACTCTTCAAAGGAAGGTATGACAGTCTAAGGCTTGAGATAGTGTCCAAGCAGAGAAATTCCTCCAGAAAAAGCTTGAGCTCCTGTCTACATGAGGTGTGCATGAATGACAACAGTTCTCAGGCAAACAAAAGAAAGGTGAGGGGCAGATTTCTTCCAGGCTTGTGCTCAGCTATAGCAATGCGAATGCTCTTCTTCTGTCTCAGAGCAAAGTGTCCTGGGTTGAGAGACATGAGACTAACTTTTCTTCTAATGCTGGGGAAAATTGCACTTTTAGAAGACTCTAGCATCTGGATTTGTGAAAATATTTACTTTATAGCCAGCCAGGCTCTGTGGGATTCAAGGTTTTAGTGTTTTCGAGCCTTGCCAGGTGCAGGGACAAGGAGGAGCAAGGCCTGGGCATTTGACCCAGGCTGGCCAACAGGATTATTTCATACCATGAACGTCACATTCAATATAAATTAGAAAAGTTTGCTGCGGAGCTCTCTCTCCCTTGATGGTGGCAGGTCCAGAGAACTCGTCGTCGTGGTGCCAGACCCCTGAGGCCTTCCCTTCCTCCTGAAGCCATTGCGCTGGCAGTGTCCGCCATTTGCTGTCCCTGCTGGGAGTGCCCGCCTTCCTGCTGAGAGAATTGGCTGAGTATAATTCTTGTCAATCTCATATCAGTCTCAGGATTGATACTGGTTCTTTAGTATTACTGTTAATTATTTAGTCTTAGTCTACTAAATCTATTTATATTTCAACCTTTGTGTTTCTTTGTGTTCCCCGATTCCCCTTTCCAGGTGGGGAGGGGTCATCAGGTGATAGAATAATTGTCTAAACGACAATAGATGGGTTTTCTCAAACCACACCAAGTCAGCCTGGCTTGCTTGCCCCTTTTTGGCTATGAAATGGTTGGCCATGGGTACTTTTCAGGCTGAGGTGATGGGGGTATCAGGCAGGCTGAGGGGAGCACACTTGGGTTGTCTGATTTCCCTGACCAGGGCTGCCCTCGGTCCCCTGGCTCCCACCCACACACCTTACTGTGAAAATGGTGCATGTCAGCAAGGTGCCAGCCCCCCATCCCACCCCATCCCACCTCTTTTGCCCTCCACCACCTCCCTCCCCAGCTGGTGATGGCTCCCAGCAACACTGAAGCTTTATGGGCACCCCCTACCCCTGGCCACGGGCACCTCCAGGAGCAGTGCAGGTGGCAAACCCTGTGCCCAAAAGCTGCACGAAACGTGGCAGCAGCCCCACAGGAATAAAATATCTCTGCGTCAGAGAAAATTAGATTTAGCCTCTTTAATGCCTCTGGTGCAGGAAACATCTAGCTGCTGCTGTAGTGAATATTTACCACCAGCGGCGCGGGCAGAGTGTGTGTTACTGCATCCTCACCCAAACAGTCATTGTGGCCACCCTCCAGACCATTACAGAAGGGAAAGGTGCTGTTGGGAGAAGCCACACAAAGTCCCTGCACCCAGGCCAGGCCATCAGCATCTCCAAGTCTTCTTCTGTTGGCATTCTTTGTTGGCACTTGAATTTTGGGGGTTTATTTACTCAAAATAAAGATTTTTAATTGTCCATCACTGCCATGCAAACCGAGGTGGCTCCTTCTCCCCCATTCAGTTTTTCCTTCCACATGGGAGATTTTCAGTCTCAACACACCTGGCAACTGCCAACGCCAAATGTTTAAATTCCAGAATGAGGGGATTTTGCTTTCAAATTACAAGATGAAAAAGGAAATGGAAGTGTTTATTTATTTAGCAATTTGCTTAGGTCTTGAGCAAAGCAAGTATCATGTTTTCAAACTTTACTGGAAACCACCGCAAGTGATTATTTTTTGGAAAATAAATGTCAATATTTTCATATAGTCACATGACTCCTGGAGCTGGCAATTTAAGGAAAATTATCCAAGACTCAAGATAAAGCTGTGAAAGATGGTATTATTGGGACTCATTTTGAAAGATGTTTCTTAACTACATAGTAGAAAAGCAATAAAATAATATAAGACATTAATTATTCCCCACTTAGCAGCTATATAAATGTCATTAAAAGTAGGACTCTCACATAATTAGTTCAATTCTCTTCATTTGCAGGAGCATCAAATAAATAGATGCTGAAAATTATGAGAAACAATGTAAAAGACTTGCTATGGAAATTAAAAAAAAAAAAAAAAAGTTGCTATACTTTGAAAAGAAATAGCTGTATGCTGGTTGAGAAGTCAGTCAGCATTTTCGAACTACTTTTATTAAAGAGAAACTAGACTGTTTTCAAATTTCTTCCTTTGAAGGAACCTGAGGTGTTACGAATACTCTGTTAAGCAGAGTCCAGGTAAGGCTGATGAACTGCTTTAACCAGCCTCTGTTTCCAAAATTAAAGTTCTGTGGGCAGAAGAGGTCGTCAGGGTGGCTTGCTTTTTCCTTATTGAAGTCGTGTTTGGGCTTCACAGATTTTAAAGCCAGAAGGGACTATTATGATTCCCTTGCCTGACCTCCTGCATAACACAGACTGCAGAACCTCACCCAATAATTTTCGCATCAAACCCATAACTTCTGTTTGATCTAGAGCATATCTTTTACATCAAGACTGGATATCTTCTTAAAGACTTCAAAAGTGATGGGGAATCTACCAAGCTCCTAGATAAGATAGTTTGAATTTGTCTAACTTCAGCTTTCAATCACTGGATCTCATTATGCCTTTTTCTGCTAGATTAAAGACCCTTCTTCCATCAGAAATCTCTTCCTCATGTAGGTACTTGAAGACCTTGAGAGGGTGATAACAGAGGACGATATTTCTTGAATGGGTGAAGAGAATGTGTCATCTTAACAAAGATAAAAACTTATCCATGGATATTCTTTATTTTCCCCCCAGTTTAAAGCTGGTAAAAGGTGAAACCAGTAGACTACTCTGGTGAGTAAAGATTAGTCCCAAGAATAAGGGCTACAGCATCAGCCTCCGACTCACCTATTGTAAGGCGTATTACTGTGGATTTGAAAATGTCTGTTAATTAAATTGCCCTTCATTTTGCCAGGTAGCAATGTTATATAGTAGGATGCACCAGCTGCCCACATGATCAGAGATTGTGTTTTTAACAAGCATTTACAGTTTTAATCCACTCAGGAATGATTCATTTCATATTTTTTTATCCCTTGCTTTCTAAACACAAGTATAAGAATAGCTTCACCTCAGGCTACATCTGTTTTAGAAATGTTTACTACAGTCCCAGCAAAAACAGCCCATTTTTTTTGTGTGTATCTACATGAAGTGCTAATTTTTGCTGTAGGCTAATTGCGAAATTACATAGACATTTCTTAAAAAAATAAAATTAAAAAAAAAACCACAACAAAATGCAGCATCTCCATTTCCAAACATCTTCTTTCCTGGCCTTCTAAAACAGTCTTATTGATGGACAACAGGAGGGGGGAAACGAAGCAGAAGAAAGAGATATTTGCATGAAGGTCAGTGTCTCCTACTTCTCTTCATGGAAGCCCTTTTTCCCCGCCTCTTTGGACTACTGAAAAGAAGGCACAGTAATTATTTGGCCATGGAGTTTACAGGAATGCTGCACTACACTGTGTATTGTTTATCCAAGGTAGATATTGCCATGAAGTGTGTTTAGCTGGAACATTTCACACTTTTGTGTGGAGGAACAAAGAAGATTATTACTGATTAGTGGTAAGCCGTATGCTCCTGGGATTTGCCTTATGAAGTCTGTCCTGCATCCCTTTTGACAGGACACACTCACTTCCACACACATTGACTGACTTTAAATGCCTGGAAACATCCCTCTGTTCAACACTGATATCGTTGACTTTTCTTGATTTTTCCTTCTCATCTTCGGCTGCATGCATTGCTATCCTTTTTTTCTCCCTTCTCGTTTTTATTTCAAGACCAGGTTGGATGGTGCTTCAAGCAACCCAATCTAGTGGGAGATGTCCCTGCCCATGGGAAGAGGGTTGGAATTAGATGATCTTTAAGGTCCCTTCAGACCCAAACCAGTCTATGATTCTGTGACTCAGCTGGAATTGTGTTTGCATTTCGTATTGAGGAGCACACATGGACCCATCTCTGATATGCACCTGGGAAAACTACATCTGTGCACCTGAATAGGTGGTTCTGTTGCTGAAGGTGCTGCTGCTCCGGGTCACAGTGGTGGTCACTAACACCAGACTGCAAAAGCTATAACCACCCTGCGTGGCTGCTTGGGAAATGCTGCCTGTGACAGTGCAACGTTCTTCCCTTCTTTGGCAGAGGAGCTAAGCACCATGGCCATGGCCCACTGGGCCAGAGCTGCAGGCTCCCAAGCTCATATCTGGTGCCCTTCTGATGCCATATTTTTCCAAAGGGAATGTCTAACTGCATGTTAGCAATGGCTTTAAGATTAAGGAAATATTGATGGGTGTTTTTTATTTCATTGGACAATTAAAACTTGGTGAGCACAAGCCAGGGGCTCTACAAGATCAAATCCTCAAAACAGGAGATGGATACGACAACAAGAATAAGCCCTTCCCAAAGTAAATTTTTTCTTCTGGTTGAAAAAAGATCTTTTTTTAACATCATGTTTCACTTCTTTTCATTGTGTCCGTATAAAGGGTGGAAATAGCTAACGGTATTTTTGACCCAGCTTGGTGATGTTTTAGATAAAGATCAAATTCTGGATGTTTCAGCAGAATTGGCTTTATCAACACTGCGAGGTGCTCTAACCTCTCCTGTGGGTTTAGCCACAGGCTCGTTGGGCAGTGGAGGTCTGGCATTCAGCCAGAGTCATCCAAGGAACTGAAAGGATCTGAAGAAGCTGGGAGGGTTACGTGCATATGGGCAGGTCTGTTCTATTAAAGCAGGCAGGGCACACAGTTTACCTTTCGGAGCCAGCATCTGCCAGCACAAACTGAACTTTCCAGGGCTCAGCTGGGAATTATCTCATGGGACCCAGTTTCAAAAGCATCGCTGGATCAGGAGCTCTATGAGCCCCAGCTCAGCCCTAGGCTGCAAACGTGGGGCAGAAGAAGGGGCTGTTTGCTTCTTCACATGCTGCATGACCCTGCCTTCTCCATGCTGGCTGGCCACGTTGTACTGTACTCCTGTCACAAGTAGGTTTAAGTAGCTTTTTAGCCCAATTAAACATCACTGTCTTTGGTGGTGTTTAACACCTGTGCTCTCTTAAGTAAGGAATACTAAACTATTAAACTGACTTTGGGCGAATACATTTTTTAAGCAAAGTCTCTTGTAAAGGCCAACTATCATCCCAAGGCATTGCATCACACACCCCCGTGGACACTGCACCCTGTCTCCTAGCACACAGATGACAGCTGATGTTGCTTAAAGAAATGAAAAAAGTGTTTGAAGATAAGATTCTTTGCGCGTGTTTTGTTGAATAGGCTTGTGTAAGTATGAGTTTTCTTCTTCTCTTTTTCAAATAAATAATTTGCTATAGACCCTCACTCTAAATGACTGAGCATGCCTGTGGGGGTGCAGGGTACATACGTAACATCTCACATTGCCTCCACTGCCACAGTTTCTTAACAGGAAGGAAAACCTTGATTTGCATTGGCAAGTAAAAGCAGTCAGTGTAGTTTTCTTCTCTTTGTGGTCCACAGTTTTCCAGTTCCTACATTATTAATCTTCACAGATCAAATCAAGGAGTTCTTACAACATATAACACTTACCCAAAATTCAACATGCTATTCTGGACAGATAATTAGTACACACAGATCTTTGTAACAAATGAGAGATCACCAGATATTGCTTCTACTGGATGATGCTTCAGTAGCTACTAGAAATCTGCAAAATGACCTTCTATTGTTAGAAATACTGAATCAGAACCAGACTGAATGGTGGCAGGACAAACCAATGCACTGCATTAAAGAGCAACCAGTATTTACATCATCCTCTAATTCATGCTTTCTCTTACATATTATTTACAGACTCATTTTTTCACTGGGGTTGTGCTCCAGTATCATGGAAAGAGCATTCTCCAAGGTGACAAAGCCACACAGACAGACAACAGAGAGAAGCCTGGAGTTTACAAATCAAATTAATCATAGACCCCACCTGGGATGGGTCCTGCCCTCAGGCAGGTGCTGCTCATTTAGGATGAGGCACAACTCCAGAGAAAGCACATAGGAGAGCCTCGAAGGAAGCTGAGCTGCTGCTGGAGAAAGTCTTCAGAGTGCATTGCTTCTGAAGGTGAGTAGTTTTGGGCTCAATGGTTGGGAGTTTATGATTTTCTGGTGCAGACTTTGCTGAAATCACGCTAGATTGTATCCTGAGCTTGTGATCTTAGATCCTGAACTGAAACCTTGCCCCTAACTGGGCAAGGAAGAGTTCCTCAGGTTAGGTCCTGGCATGTGGTCTAATGAAGAATGTGTTTTCTCTTTCTTCTGTTGGGCTTGGTTGTTTTGTTGTTTCTACTATGCAGAAAAGCCCTGCTAGGGCTTTATGGTAGAGTGGCTGTGGTGGTCTCTGCCCTGAGCTGGTAGCCTTTGTGACACTGTAGTACACTGCTGGTGCCCACCAAAACCCCAGCAGGTATCAATGCAAGTGTAGAGCTATGTGGTCATCTCTGATGCTTTAAGTAACCAGCCTGGCAACCCCATTGCTGTTCTCTGGGGCTCTGGACTTCCCTTCCCTTGCATAGAGGAAATCTGTGTTGATGAAAGCAACTGGTCTGCATGTGTCTATGCCAACAGAAGTCAACAGGCTGATTATGTCAGGCTCCTCTAAAGGGCTGGACCCCTCACCATGTGCTGCTGTCCCCCTTGAAGGCACTCTGCATAGCTGCCGGAAATCTTTCCAAGCACCCAAAGCTGTTGCTCAGCTTGGTTTACCTGTTCATGAAATGCAATGAGCACAAGTAACGACACACTTCACAGACAAGCTGCGAGATCTCCTTAATGAATGTGCATGAAGGACCCAGGGTGGATAAATGCAAAATAGCAAATAAATAAAACCCATGCAGTCTCAGAGCGCTGCTAAAGGAAGCTGAGCATGTGATGAAAACAAGTTTTAATAGATCCTGACCAAAACTCCCTATGTTGCAGGCCTGTGAGCAAAATCCAGTCTGCCTCATGCCATGTGTGAGGAGACTTGGAGAGCCAATTAAAACTGTAAGCGAAGTCTTGACATTTCAGTTTTTCTTTTGGGGGAATTTTTTTGGTTTTTTGAGCAAGGTGGTTTTTTAGGATGTGCAATCCTAGGCTCATTTTAGTTGTACAGCACCTGTCCTGCACTGTGGTTTGGTGATCTAGTACTGATATCCTGGGTGGTAACATAAAATATTCACAAAGACAAATGTGAGCTGAAGCCGCTACAGACTCCTTCTACTAGCTGTGTGGGCAAAAGAAAATAAATAAATAAAACAAAACCCACCCAGCTAAACTAAATGTGGCAAGCGAGCAGAAGTGCCTTCGTCTGAGCCTGTGCATATGTGAGTTAGTCTGTGTGCTTTAAGAGCCAAATTAGCAGGGTTTTGTGAACAATGTTCTCCTGACAAGTCAGGTGAATTTTATTCCTCGCTTTCAGCTGCTCCAGTGAACTTTATGCAGCTCTCCAGAGACACTCAAGCTCAGAGAGCTCCTTCCAAAAATGTCATCTTTGCTCTCTCTGTTACATCCCTCTCCTTGTCAAACTTCTACTGCTTTAGCTCCTGTCTCTTTTAAATGGGCTTTTGCTGTTCATTTTTGTGTTTTAGTGACTGCTCGTAGCCAAAAGTTTTTCTTCCAGTCAGCCCTGAAACAGCTGGGAAGTTAAACTGCTTCCCTTTGACAAAAAGAGAGGAGCACAGAGACTTAGAAATCTCTGGAAAGGAGAGAATAAACCAACTGCTTATTGATGGGTCTCTGGGAGGCTGTGTTATGGGTGTCCGTGGGATGAGATGTCCCTCCAGGTCAGCAACCCTCATCGTGCCTGTGAGGGATGGAGCATGATTTCCTATAATACATAGGGTTTGGACAATGGTGGAAGAACAAATAGTAGCAAAGAGAGGATGTGTCTTTTGCTTTGGGTTTTGTTTGTTGGTTTTGTTCCCATGCACCCCATCGCATACAGGGTTTGAGGCCCAAAGTAGAGGCTGAAGGAGCAGGGGTCTGCTTGGAGGGCCTGCTCTTTCCAGGGCATGTTTTCCTGACCATTGTAGGCATAGCAGTTGCTCAGGCTGGTATGGACTCTCAACGCACCCATCCCTCCAGGGCAGGTTTGTTTCTCACTGGTCTCTCCTGGCTTCACCTGTGAACAGTGTGACCTAATCCCATGTGTAATTCTGGGGACACCTGCTGGCCCAGCCCATGGGGGCTCAATGGCCTTCTGGTGGCAGGGGGCTGGTGGGCACTCATGACCCAAGAAGGATTTGAATGACTGACCCAGAGGCAAAAGGCTCAGTATACTGTTACTAATCCCTTCATCCAGCCAGATCCCCATCTCTTCCCCCATTTTTTTTTCCCCTTAAAGGACATTTGCTGCACCAGCTGCCAGAATATCTCAATTGCATCATGTCAACAGATCCATCTCAGACTGATATTTTATACTAGGAAAGGCTGGGCTTAACTTTTCCATTAAACAATTAAAGCCATGCGCACCAAACTCAAAACAGGCTCCTTTATAAGAGAACAATAAATATTGATGACTTGAGGCAAGTCTGGCTTTTATGACGTTTGATGACAACTGGTATCACTTACAAAAATTACATCATAAAGAAAAAGCAATGAAATTGCATGTCATCAGACAACATTAAATGTCAGAAGAAATATGTTTATCCTTTGTTTTCGGATCCAAATTCAGTTCTAATGTTTTAATGAAATCTAGGGCTGTTCTGATATTTATCAGGCACCATTACAAAAAGTCCTGGGGTATTTTGTTTGTTAACTTGCTCATTGCCAAGGGTGATGTGTTGTTTATATTCCTGTTCTTTCAAGCCAATTTGTGCCTAGTAGAGCATCTTCTGAGTTGAAACATCCCCTTCCTCTTTACCCCACCCACCTTATTTTTGTCTGTTCTCATCCTCTGGAGGAATCGTAGGCTGCCAGCTTGTTGAAAACCTCAGGGTAATCAATGGCAACACTGGGCCTGGGGATGGGATTCACAGCGGTCTGGTATTAGCAATAAACCATGGGTTTATTGAAGATGTTTGGAGATGAAAACACATTGTCTCCTGTTTTTTCCTAAGCTAAATAAAATTAGGACTGTCTGGACCACTGCACCACAGTTCTGTGGTTCAAACAAAACAAACCACCCCTCTGGATGTGAACCTCAAGTTCCTATATATAGCCAAGGATGTTAAAATAAATGCTGTTATTAAGCAATGGTAGTATTTTCAGCTATTCTGAGTGCTTTAATATCTATTGCTGTATACATGTAAAAAACAAGCACACACAGAGAAGCCTTAAAATACACGTATTACTCATGAGGTCTTTTTGCAGGCCACATTCTAAAAACGTTTGCTCAGCTTTGCACAAGGTGATGGATCGTGTGAGAAATCTGCCCCAGAGTTCAAGACGATGTTTGTCAGGTTTCACTTTTGATAACTGAAACAAGTGGGGAGGAATAGGTGGAAGAAGGTAGGACTGGCACTCAGCAAGCATCCGAGAGGGTAAAAATGTCATTTCTCTTTGAAACAGCACCCAACAGCATTGAGTACATCTTACAACAGCCTACATCTCTATGGCATCTGAAAATGAGTGAGCTTTTTTAGCAGAAGAGCCTTGCTATTGCTTCTGTTGTTACCGATGTGAGGTGGGGGGGGAAGACATGCTCAAGTTTTTTGACTCGGCCATAGTAGATGAACGTGTTCTTGATTCTCCTGTAGCCTATATGCAAAAAATGCAGTTGTCTACTGTGCATCTCCAAGCTAAAGTGTACCCTGAACTTCAGTGTCCCCTTGGACACCAGCCAGAACTCTGGATTTAAGTACTTGGAAGATTGGGTAAACCCTGCACTGTATCTTCATTGTCAGTTAAGCCCACTGAAGATTCCAGTGGTTTTCTTTCAGATGTCTGCTAGAAGGGATCGGGGAATTCTTTTCGACTCTGGGGGATCTAAACCCAGACAATTAAACTATGCAAAAAGTGCGTTTCTGGAACAATTTTGCAGTAAAAGTTTCAGTCAAGGTTTTCCTTGTTGAGTTTTTGCCTCATCCCTGATGAGCCAAAAGAGGAGGGGGGAAATGAATTTATTTTTTTTTTTTTCTCCTGAATGGCGCACAGCCTGTCAGTTCATGGGAGCTGAATAATCATTGCTGGGTGTTAGGTCTCAGATTTTCTGACTATTTTAAAGCAAGGCAGCTGCAGTTGTTTTACACTGAGGAATTTCAAAGAATCATCATATGCTTTTTCTTGTGGTTGAAATGCTTAAAATATTCCTGTTCCTAAAGTAAGACGAATTTACACGCATCTATATGTATATATAAACAAACACACACTAAGGCTCTGTGTCTGCTGGGGAAAAAAATTGTAGCAGTCGAGGTAGGAATACATCTAAATTATTCTGGAGGACTATGAAAGCATCAAAAAGTAAATACAACCTATAAAAAAAATAATAACAGAAATCAGGCATTCATAAGGACTGGAAGATATTCCATTGGCTTTGCTCATTTGCATGTCAATGCCAGAATGCCGTGCCAGCGTGGAGCTGCTTCATAGCAGCACTGGTGTCTAAGCCCAAGGGAACAATGTAAGAGGTCATATCAGCACATTTGTAGGTTCACTGATTTCTTTTCAGTGTGCTCTGGAAAACAAAACAAAAGCAGAGAGACAGGAGCTGTATCCTACATGGTGATTTGTTGCTGACCTTTCCGGGCTGCACCACAAGCGCGGTGGTGGGTTCTTCAGCCCCACATGCTTTACATCTCACAACGTGGTGGAAGGAGGAACTCTTGAATCCCTCTGTGGGCTCTGCTGTTGCGATACATTGCTGTAGCTTCACGGTTAGCGCAGCACCTAGCTAGGTATGCTTTGACTACCAGCTTTTCCATGCCTGAACTTAAAGGTCAGGATGTCTGTGGCTGAAATAGGAACAGTCAGCTTTAATTATCACTCTGTCAACTCCTGTAAAGCCTTTTATCTGAATGTTCCAGGGCATTTTACGGATGTTAAAGGGCAAATTTGGCTCTGTTACACATAGGCTTCCTTCAAGGAAGCTCTATTTGTGGCTCTGATTTGAATCGACTCATGAAGTTTTGTACTATCACATCAGCAGATGCTCTTAGGAGGAGCAGCCACCAGCAGTGTGTAACTTGGAAAGCAAACTATACAGACATGTACAGTGAGAAATAGCAAAGATACTGAGTGTGCAGATGGAAATGGTAAGCAAGCCTGACGAAAAACCTCTGCTTCAGTAGTTACATAGGTGAAGTACTCTTCTGAAATACACATTGCCCCATATTGGTTTTACATAGTGCTCCTATACCTTTCCTCAGCACTTCTCACTGGCTCATGATCACAGTCCTGATTTTTTTGGTAGGTGTTCCCTGCAGGCTTAACTCTGGACTACCACCTTCCTTAGATGGTTAAGAATTTAGAAGTTGCATTTCCAAGACTCGATTCTCTTTGTGGAGCTAGATCCACGTTGTCTCACCATGACTAAAGATGACTGCTTAAGCAAGTCCAGCTGTTGTCCCAGGGTAAATGTGAATAGCTACTCTGAATTAGCTCTCCCACTACAGCTACAACTAATTCTATTTATTCATTTTTTAAATGCCTGAGAACTTATGATAGGACCCCACCATACTGTAGTACCAAAGCAACAACAAGACACTGGTGTAGAAACCCCAAATCTCTGGAACTAAAAATAAATTCAGCAACTGGGGGATACCAGGAGGAAAAGTAAGAGCTGCCAATGTTTGCAGCATTTTTTGGCCTGTCACTATGTGCCAATTTTAGCTTGTCAACCACTGCTGGCAGTAGACAGAGAATGTGAGTGATTTTCATTAATTACCATTTGCCTGCCAATGTAGATAACCAGAGCTTTCTTCCACCTCACTGATGTGCACTGTGACTTCTCTTTTTTTTCTTAGTTATAAAACTTTAAATTATCTTTTTACCTGGAAACTTTCATCAGGTCTTAAGCCTGTATTTTTTTTTCTGGATTGAAACTGTCTCTCATTGATTCCAATTGTTCTATGCCTGCATGCCCCTTCTTGGACATTGAATGCTGAACAGCCTTTGTGTACTTTCAACTGTTCTTAGATAATGGTAAAGCCTTCTCTTCTCTGCACTGGATTTTTTTTTTTTTTTTTTTTTTTTTATCTTCAG